>NW_020884890.1:6912423-7131959 GCF_003945725.1 Corapipo altera
ACTAAGTTAGCGCACCGCGCCGGACGCCCAAAGTGGCCCGCGCCCCCGCGCCCCGCGGGCGCCGCCCGGAGACCCTCGGCCCCCGCTGCCTCTTGCGGGCTGCCGCCGCAGGGTGCTTGGCCACCGCCGCCCGCGCCCTGCTCCGCCGCGGCCCCGGCGCCCGCCCCGGCGCCCGGGGTGATGCTATGCCCCGCAACCACGGCGGCGGGGAGGAGGGCAGCTCCGCGGGGCTCTGGGTGAAGAGCGGCGCGGCGGCGGGTATGAAGGATGTGGAGTCGGGCCGGGGCAGGGCGCTGACGAGCTCGGCGGCCCGCGGCGACGGCCTGCTGCTCCTGGGCACCGGCGGCACGGCCGCCCCCGCCGGGCTGCGGGAGGGCCGCCGCGGGAAGCACGGTGCCCGCATGAGCCTGTTGGGGAAGCCGCTGTCGTACAGCAGCGGGCCGAGCTGCCGCAGGAACGCCAAGTACCGCCGGCTGCAGAACTACCTGTACAACGTGCTGGAGCGGCCCCGCGGATGGGCCTTCGTCTATCACGCCTTCGTGTGAGTACCGATACGCTTGCTTCTCCTCCCGACCCTTCTCGTCTGTCCCCCGTGCCGCCGTCCGCACCTGCCCCGAGCAGAGCCGCGCCGCACCGGCAGGCGCGCACCTCCCCTCCTGTCCCTACGCTCCCTGGGCATCACTCAGCGCCGGTCCACGGGGAGGGCAGGTCCCCCGCGAGTCGTGCCGAAAGTGACCGGGAGGCGTCAACGGAGGCGGAGGAGCCTCTGCCACCTGCGGCGCGGCGCTCCGCGGGCGGCGGGAAAATCCGCGTAGCCCTAGGTGGGAGGTGATGGGGGGCCTCGGTTCAGCCGGCAGAGAGAGCCGGAGGGGAGCACGGCGGGGAGCACATGTTCGCTGGTCTCCTGGGCGCCCGAGGCCGTCGGCTTGTACGAGGGGGCTGCGCGGCGCTCCCACTGATGCCGCACGCCGGCCGCGAGGTTAGACGGGACTAGGCGTGCCGGCAGCTGCGGGAGTCCTTCCCGCGACGGCGAGGCCCAGTGGGTACGCCGGCGGTACCCGCGGCGTGCGTCCTGCCTCACGGACACCAAGCGCTGCGCGGTTTGAAAAGTTACCGCCGCGGAGCCGCACAGCTCGGTTTTGCCTCCAGCGTGTTTTCCCGGAGCGCCTCTCAGGGAGTGCGGGTGACGGCGCCTTCCCACGCGTGTGCCCGCCTTGGGTGCGCGGCGCCGCGGGGGTGCCGCGCCCCAGGTGCGCCTACCTGCCACTGGCAGCGCCGGGGGCCACCCGGCCCGCGCTGGCGGCCTCCCCCCCTCTACCTGCCACTGCTCCGCTTTTGGTTTTAGCAAGTGGCGACTCTTGTCTCCCTCACTCTCAAAGAGCCCGTGACGGAAATACATGTTCCTACACATCGCCCAGTGGAGAGCGGTACTGTCACCGCGGTGTGAAACTTGGGTTGCTTTAACTTCAAGCTTGCCTGTGAGGGCTGTGCGGGAGGACCTGTGGCTGTCACTGCTTGCAGTATCTCTAGGGTCAGCCGTGTTCCTCAGTTCATTAGCAATCCCCTGTTTCTATGGATTTTGACAATACTCGGGGGAAAGGCTCGACTTAAAATCTTTTTGGATGGTTGAGCAAAATGTGCAATAGTCTGGCAAAGAGTCATGGCAGTGGATCATAACGCTAGGTGAAAATGTTGTGATCAACTATAGAGGAAGGAAATTAGGCGTTGCTGTATTGGGAATATAATACAAAGTATTGCTGTGTCTGACTACAGAAAATATATCAAATGAATCAGAAGATTTATTTGATATGCTGTAGGTAACTGTATTTGTTCCGTGATAGTCGCAGAAATCAGCGGTTGCAGCAGCTTTGGTTAAAAAGCAACTGTTCCCTAAAAGCTGTTTGATAGCATGAGTGCTCCCCTCCCATCAGCAGGGGAACTCCCAAATCCTACTTTAATGCAAGTTTTTATAAGTGAAAAAATATTTTGCCAAAAACATGGCAATCTGATTAATAAAATACTTTGTGGATAGACTTATTTAGTAGATCACAATTACTATAGATAACAAGGAGTAGAAATATACTTAATGTTATATATTATTCAGTAAAAGGATTTTTGTCCACTTAGCTGGTCTGCCCATTCTCTCTGTTTTACTCTGAAAATCAACTCTTACACCCTAAACTTTCTTCTTGGAGGGCATTTATTTGGTACATTTTGCTGTCTGTGTTCTTACAGGTTGATTAGATGGATGTAAATTAACGTTGTGAGAATCACCAAAATATGTACTAGGAATCAACTCACTGCAGTGCCTGAAGTTGCCATACAAAATCTGTAAATTGTATTTTTAGACCTTTCTTTTTGAGACCATGATGAAAATCTTTAAAATCAGAAAAGTTTGAGTTGGAAATACCGTTGACAAGTTTAAACCTAAAAAAAAAAAACCAACAAAAAAAAAGGTAGTAAATTTCCAAACAGAGTGGAGTCATGACACAGCAGCACTGTAAACAAGGAAGATTGCCAGCTGCGTTTAGATAATTGCCTCCATAGAAAGAGTGCCAGTTTTAATTTTTAATTGCAAATGGCAATTTTGGCAGCTGTAAATGCCAACATTACATCTTTTTTTCTGAGCAGAACTACGTGGAAGAGCCTGAAACATTACTGTAATAAAAAGGCAACTTGTAATAGTATTACCTTTAAGGATCTGTCACTGCTACATTGTTTAAGGTGCATTTGAAGTTCCATTGCATTTCAGTTTGACAGCCATTCTTATTGTCTGTCTATAAATTATTTTAACGTATTTATATAATTCTGATTTAATCACAGTCAGATAGTCAGGTAGTATTTTTGGTGTTTCAGGCTCTTTTTTTTTTCCAGACACCTGATGAAATACAATTACACCTTGGAAAACAGACTTTCTTACGGAATTAAAAACTCAAACAAAACAAAATAACTACAACATTTTGCAAAAAAAAGTCTTGAGACAAGTAGCTTAGAGTTGCAAAGACATTACTAAATACGTGAGATATCTGCTTCTACCACTGCTAAGCTATTCTTGACTACAGTTGAGCCTGTTATAGCTCTGTACTATTTCTGTTACAGGAATGGGCTATCTAGGGTGAGACCTTTTGAGCAGATCATTGGTCTTCTGAAACCTCACTCTGATATGCAGGTTGAAGTAATGTAAGGGTGGCTACAGAGTTGCAGTCTGAAGTCTTTGATCTAGAAGTTTGTTTAGGTTTGCGTGTTTTTAAATAAGAAATAGGGATTTGACATTAGTTACAAATAGAAACCATTTCTGCAGTGATATTGTCATTTATCATTTCCATAGGGAAAAACACTTTGGAGCTGAGTTTGCTCTTCTTTTTATTTTTTGCCCTTTCAACTAAGAGAAAAATAGGCCAACTACCTAAGGAATGAGTGTTGTGACCTACATTCAGAAGTCAATTGGTTGGTTTGTTTATAAATACAGACTTGCCAAGTGCTAGAAAAGACAGCTCTTCTGCAAACTTCTGCTACTAGAGGAAGGGTTTACTCTTGAGCAAAGGCCTTTGACTTCAGTGAAGTTGTACTGGGGAGCATAGACATAAATTACATGTTTCTTGACTCCTTTTTGTGCACCTCAGTAGCTCTTTACATGGACGCTCCATTAAAATGTAATATTTTTCCTGCAAGTTTTTGAAAATGTGCTTTTCAGATACTATAGTTTTCTATTCTTAATCATTCAGGAGCCCCAAAATATGAACACTTATAAAATCAGAAAAGAACATTCTACCATTTGTGCATAATGAGTCAGTAACTTAAACTCTTGCTAGTAAAATATTTATGCCACACTACATCACCTACACATGAAGCATGTGCATATTTAATGCATGTGCTTATGTTAAAATGCTGAAATAATGTAGCTTTTCAGAAGCATTCTCTTGGGATGTCATAGGATTTCTTTCTGTTACTGCTGTTGCAGTTTGTTCAGATTATTTTGGGTTGTTTGGTGTGATAAAAATGTATAGCTATTGGCATAGAATGATCAAAGGGGAATTCCAGATTGGTTGCAAATTTAACTCGGGGTTTCATCTTCAGCTGTCATACGGATTTTGTATCATTTTTGTTCTTAATTGACATTTTGAAAATGAGATGGCATGAGATGTTCAGCAAAAAAAATACTGCTCTTTGATACTGTTTATACTGGTAGGATATAATTAGTTGTATAAGTTTCCTAATTTAACATGTTGGATTTATTTCAGGAATAATAAAGTTTCTGTTTCTTACTGACTTCTTTGTAATATATTCCATGCAGAAGTCTTTAACATTTTTTGGGGGGATGTCCTTCTCTTTACAAAGCCAACACCTTTTGCTCTGGAAGCTTCTGAATCCCAAATCAATCCCAAATCACAGATCAGGATGTGTGCACAAGGGCAGTAGGACTTTGCATGACGTGTATTGATAGTTTTTCACAGGCACCCTCTGTTGGCCACTGCGAAGATAAGATACAGTTATAAATTAATTGTAAGAGCCTCTGTATTGTTCTTCTTGTCTTTTGCACTGTCGATGGAAAAAGACTGAAAAATTATTTCTGGAAAAAAATCTAATGATGCCATCAAAGATTTAACTAGCTATTTTAGCTTTCCAGATCTGCCAGAAAGGACATAGCTTACTAATGATCAGATGGCTATTGAACAGCAGGTCTTTGCATGTGAGCTAACAGCACTGCCTCATTCTGTGCCCTTTGTATAATTATGGAGGTTCCACATTCTGATTAGAAAACCAATAATGTGCAACAGGCTAAGTACTTACTTTTTCTCATACTATTGAAAGTAGGAGAAATTATTTTATCTATTCTTTTATCCATCTTAAAGCTTTTAATGAACTAGTTCCAAGTGCTCTGTTGGTAGCTTTATGGCTTTTATCTTTTTAATCACCATTTCAGAGTCAGGGTGTGATATTGTTAGGATAATAATATTTTTCTATATGTTTTTAAAAACAAATAGCAACATAGTATTTACAAATAATAGGGTTGATAATATAAATGTGTGGCATATGAAATATTATTAGGTACTAAGGAGGTAAAAATTTTAAATTCTTTAACTGTGGCACCTAAACTTTAGTAGACGTTTGCTTTCAGGGACAATGAATGATGGTGGATATTTAGATGCACTTCAGTATAAATCTACAGCGATCTGCCGGACCTGAAGTAGTTTGTGATTCTATATATGTGCGTATTTCTCCCCTACACATTGTTTTGAAGGAACCTTAGGAAGTTTACCCAATCCAACTGGAAGGACACACTCTTCCCAGTCATGTCAGATGGTGTTTGTCTAGATAGGTCTTATATTTCACTGGATGCAGGTCCCACCACCCTGCTGGGTGACCTGCTGGTCTACAACACCTGCCTGTTGAAAAAAGAGGAGATTTTGCATGGAGAGGGAAGAATGGAAGAGCCATCCTGAACCTCCCAAGTGGGAGTTGTCATTGTCCCTTTATGTGTTTTCTGTCACTGGTGAGATTCTGGCTCTTTATTGCTGTGATTTCCTTTCAGGTAACTTTAGGCTGCTACTGGGTCACCTGTTAGATCACTCTATTGCCAGACCGAACATGCTCAGCTCCATCAGCTGCTCCATGTAAGACAAAAGCTCAAGGCTCCTAAGTATCTTCGTTGCTCTCCAGCATCTCCTCCATCTTCTGCACATCCCTGTTCAGCTGGGAGTGTTCACAACTGGATGCCATATTGTGAGACTGTGCTGAGTAGACGAGAAAACTTTCCTCAGCCTACCAGCCCCACTCTGCTAATGTAGTTGTATGTTGCTTGCCTTGTTTCTGATGAGGGCATGCTGTTGGCTTGTACTGAATCTGTTGTGTACACAGAAATGCCAAGGCCCTTTTTACTGGGCCTGCTGCCCAAACAGTGGGTTCCCAGCCTGTATGGATGCATGGGATTAATCTACACCAGGTGCAAATACCTGCTTTTCTCTCAATTGGACTTCACAGTTGTTTAAGTTCACATCCAGTGTTTTCTTGTGCCATCTCAGTCACTATGTTTTGATCAGAGTGGTGGAGATGTAACAATCTTTAAACCCACTTGCACTTGCTTTGTGATTGGTAGAGAAGATTAAATGCTCAGCCATGCTTCATTCCTCCCCTTTCCTGGTGTTGTTCATGGCCAGCAGTTTTCTCCTGGAACCCTGTCATGGCTGATAAATAACATCCAGCTTCTCTTTTTCACTTGGTTTTTTTTTCGTAGTTTTTGGGTTTTTTCTTTTTTTTTGGAGAGCTATTGTCCGCCTCAGGATTTTCAATAGCTAAGTATTAGGAATATTTATACATACGGTAGTAAAATACTGTTTCACATTTTAATTTTTGAGGCTTGGTTTTCTAAATTTTCTCATTTGTACTGGCCTTACTTTCTGACTCAAGAGTAGTGATCCAGGGGAAGCAACTAATTTGTCATAAAAATCAAAATTGATCCACAACCTTCTACAAAGAAGACTACAAAAGGCTTTCTTTGATAAAGAGTCACCAAGACCTGGACTGGGGAAAGTTCATGTGTGTGGACTTTCTTCAATTTGTTGAAGAGTTAATTTCTCAAATGGGATAAGGAAGTGTGTTTGGGTAGGTAAGGTACTAACTTAGGTTAGTTGTTTGTTTCAAATAAATGTACAACCTTTGCAAGCAGGATCTTCTCCATCTTAAAGCAAGAAGTGAGTTAAGAGGTTTCTTTATAATCATCTTTTTGCTGTAATTTTTTCCCCTCATGCAAAACCCATGCAATTAGAATTATATTAATGGATGAGACTCCTATCTTAGATCTGTTTTTCTTGGTGTGCCACTCTTCAGCGTGACATTTCTTGTCTTCCTTATTGGGTGTCTTGTATGATATGAGGACTCTTAGGGAACTTTCTGTGGTCTCACATGATGAAAGAACTTGCCCAAAATTGCATATTTTGTCCAGGGGTTGGATGATACATGAATTTCTAATATGGCGTTAAATATGTGTTCTCAAAAGAGTAGTTTTTTGAATGGGTGCAAGAAAGAATTATAAAGATTTTAACTACCTGTGAGGCAGTATTTGTGTGGCAGATTTTCAAAGTGGGCTCTAGATGATATCTTAATGATCTAGACACCTTTTTTTCCCCCCAATACTTTTTTAAGTGTCTGCATTGTTCACCTTGTTATATCAAAAATAAGTTGTGATATCTCTTCAGATTCGATGGTCTTTCCATGCTCCAAGTCTGACTATATTTTTAATAGATATTCACCCTGTTTTATTGTTGTTTGTAGTTTAATTATGTTTCCTGAATCAGATTAAAGTACAATTGAACTAATATTTTTGCAATAATTTCAAATAATTTCTAACATCAACCAAATGGAATACCAGTGATTATTCAGTCATTAATAGTGTTTCCCTATACACGAAAATAAACATCAGTAATACACTTACCAATACTCATAAAAATGCAGTGACATTTTTCATAATTGTTTCAGTGGAAAGGAAAAGCACATGGTTTGTTACTTTATTAATCTTTTTTTTTTTATAGAGAAACTAAATAGAAGGAAAAACTTTTATTCCTAGGCAATGTAAACTCCTGACTTTGCAAATGAATCTCATTGTGGTAAGGTAGTTGTTTCTTAATAATTCAAAGGTAAAACTTATTTGCCAAGTGTTTAACATTATTATATCGTTCATATTTTCATTAACGTAAATGTCTGATGAAAATTAATGAAATATGTAACTGATTTTAATTGAAACAAAAGTGAATCTTCTGATCACAGGTAGAAAAGGTGGAGTAGAAAGTATAAATAATACTATCTAACAAAAAAATCTTTAACATGTATACATAGTAGACATAATTTGCTACATTATTCTTAATTAGGCAGATATGTATTTCACAATGTAGCTTTTTTCCCATTTCAAACCACTAATACAACAGAGCATACATTCTTGGTTCTTTAAATTAATGCTAGTGTATCAAGGCTCACTTTCAAACGTGTTATATAAGCTATACTGAGTTTGGGGAAACTTGTGATTTTTTTTTATCCTTTCATGTTGCCTCTTAGAAAGTTTTTTTTTTAAGTTTGGGTTACAGATTTCCTGTAGATTACCCAGGGGATTGCCACCACAAGTGAGTTAAGGTAGAAAATTCATCAGCTGTACAGTTTAGCAATTGCAAAATGACTTTACAGAGTTGCATGCTCATGTGCAAAAAACCTTTCCTTTAAAGATATTAATTAAAAGTTCAAAGGCTGTCTTATATGTCAGCTGCACCTAATCAAGCAATAATTTCAATTTTCTGTTGGCCATTAGATTTATCTTGTGATAGCTGTCTGAGTTGCAGTGTAATTGCGTTACAGGAAGCTCAGCAAAACGTTCATCATTTTGGGCACTGAAGTGTAGTCTCAGGCAGTGTCTTCTGCTTGAAAGACTATGTGATTACTTCTTAATATATACAGTATGGTCCAGTGATTCAGAGGTGGTCACAGTCCTCCAGCCAGACATATCTGAAATTTTCTGTTTGGCCTTCATCCAAGAAAATCTTCAAACATAAATGTGTGTGTTTTCCTCAACAGAGAAGGGCATAAATACATCTCTAAGCATTTTCTTGAAGAGTGAGTAATTTTCAAAGGCATGGAGTACCTGCAGCTTCCTTTCATTATTCTATTGTGTATTGAATGGGTAATTCACTTTTTTCTCCCCACTTGTATAGAATGAAGTTTAACAAATGAATCATACTCTTAAACTGATTAGAAATAATGAAGAAAGGAAGTTCTGTACCTGCCCACATCTTGATTTAAGCAATATATTCCTGTTTGTCTTGGCTTCCTTCTTGCTTTGAGACTCTGTAGTTCAACAAAGCAAACATATTATGCCTTTTGAGATTTCTGTAGAGTTTTAATTCTTTTATTGTAGTCATACCTGATATCATATGGAAGCAGCAGACTGGTTCTAGGATTTGAATATGACCAAATGAAGAGAACAGAAACTTTCTGCTTTGAGAATAAAAAAATGTTACTGAATGCATTAAGATGATTCCCTAATTCATGAATGTCGTAGATTAGAGCATCTGCACACACTCTTTTGAGGTCATTCAGTCAGAAATAGCATCTAACTTCTCCTAGGGCATTGCATTTAATTGCTTTATGTGGCCTAAGCTCATCCATAACCGTGGTATCTGAGAATTACCCATTAGAAGCAAATGCACAAATCTTTCCCTTCCAAGCTCTCGTGACAGGAGTGCACTTAACAGTTACTGCTGAGGCCTTTCTGAATATGCGTAAGAGTCCTGACATACTCGAGAGGGCCTTTTGTGTGAAAATTAAGATGAAATATTGGTTTGGATGCATTTCTGTAAGTAGTGGGGGTAGAGGGCACTAAATCATGGTAGTGAGTTTGAAAATGTAGGCCAATCTCCCTGCGAGACAAGTCTATATCAGTAACTGCATTTTTTCAATGGTAAAACTGCCACGTCATAAGAGAAATGACAGATGAGGGCTCAGTCAAAGCTGGACTGATGAGGCTGGAGTGATGTCCACACTACAGCTGGGGCTGATGAGCAGGTGATGATGTCCTTTTCCCTTCAGGTGGACCATCACCGGAGAAGAAGAATTGCCATGTGTCTAGAAAATCACACATTAAACTTATCAGTTTGAAAAACTCTTGTACATCCAATAACATTATGCTGACTGAGGTTAGAAGTGGTCTCTAAATTCATTAGGAGGAAAAAAAAAATCTCTTTTTCTCTTTTCATCTCTGTGCAGTTGATACTTTTCTGTAGAGTCAGGTTTATTAACTAATATCAGAGGAACCATTGCCACAGGAAGAAGCACAGTCCTGGTCTTTGCAGCTCCATGCAAAAAGATGTGTATAGGCGGCAGGAAATATAAAGTCATGCATGAATGAGCTGCTTGCAGAAATCTCTGCACCGAACATGGAGGAAGGAAGAGCCTGTGCTGGCAGTTGGAGGGTTTTTCTTAGACCTGTCTCTCAGACCCTTCTGAAGTGTAGTTGTGAGGCAGAATCATTTAGGTTGGAAAAGGCCTTTAAGATCATAGAGCCCAACTGCAAATCTAACACTGCCAAGTCCACCACAAAACCATGTCCCTAATTGCCATATCTACCACAAGTCTTTTAAATACCTCTAGGAATGGCGACTCAACCACTTCCCTGGACAGCTTGTTCCAATGCTTGACAACCCTTTCTGTGAAGAAATTTTTCCTAATATCCAATCTAAACCTTTCCTAATATCCAATTTAAACCTTCCCAACTTGATGCTGCTTCCTCTTTTCCTATTGCTTGTTACCTGGAAGAAGAGACTGATCCCCCACCTCACTTCAATTTTCTTTCAACATCCTTTTCTCACGCCTTTGGCCACACCTACTTGTTTTCACTAGAAATGTTATTTAAATGTTGCTTTTTCAAGGAAGTTCCATTATACTTCCGGTGCAAGTACTGTTAGTTGCAGTAAGTATGCATGTTCTCAAGTGATTAGTTCAGCTTCTAGTTACTTAATCTGTGGATTTTTCTCTCTGATAAGTCCCAACTGCATCTGTAGAGTGAAGATGAAGCAAAATTTAGAATAAAAGAAGAACAACTTTGCTAATATTTGTGGCTGTTGTAAATTTTTATATAGTACAATAGTTTGCTCAAGCAGACATATTTCTTTCCTCTTAAGCTTAGAAAAAGTAGATTTAATTTGGTGATTGAAGATACTGTCTGGAAGGAAATTAGCTGTCCTCAAAAGTCACACTGACTGCTGACTAAACTCATGATTTGTCTTCTGCAAATAGTCTATTTGCTGGGTGGGGTATTGGAATTGAGAGGTTATTGTAGGCTGTGGTGAGGTAGGTGATGGTCCTGAATTATAAATAGTCTTTGAGAAGAATGTTGGTTTTCATCCTGAAAGTGCTTGTACACATACTTTTTAGTGGTGTTATTAATAGTTTTAGGCTCTTACATAGTAATTACTAGAAATCATCAAACTGAACATTGATAAAAGCTCTATCATTCAGCAATGACGGCAAAAATCTATCTGAATTAGAGACATTTTATAAAGCTTAAGTTATTCTTGAGAAATTCTTCTAAGGAGAGAGGAAAGCCTAATCTGAAATCTTCAGTGCTACTACATTATGTATGTCTGGGCACTCTGCATGAGATTTTGCTGTTTGAAGATATTTTATAGGGGGAGTTATGGTGAGAGCATTTGTGAAATTTCAGAGGCAGAAGTTATCTACGTGGGAACAAAAGCATGGAGGTGAAGGAGAACTTATGAATTTGTACTGTACTATAAAAGTACTTGACCGGTACTGTATATTACTTTCAGGTTAGAAATGTATTTATTTTATATTAAAAAATGTTTTTAATTTTTCTCCTCTTTTATTTTCTGCTTTCTGTAGAGAGAAAGCTGAAGCAACAGTGTGAATAAATGTATCGGATTTATATATAAATAAAACATATATTGATCTATACATTTTTCTTACAATGGGGTCTCAACCCTCTATGCAGGCCTGAGGAAATAATCAGTAATATCACAACATGAAAATTTTATTCAATACCTGACTGCGTTTCTGATTGCTTTTCCTTTGGTAAATATTCATGTAAGTCTTCTTGCTGAAGCTGAGCCTCAGCTAGTTTATTCCCATGTGCGTCCAGTCTTTGATGAAGCTTAGGTCACTTTTTAGCTGCTCTTGCAGATCATTTAATGGGAAGGGATGCTGCTGGACAGCAAGATGCAGTCCAACCTCTGACCTCCAGCACGGCTACATATACATCTGGAGGAAAATCTGGGGAGATGCATCTGAAATACCCCTCATATTCAGAAGCTTGGTGATAAATACAGTCCTCAGGGACGTTTTCTGCAGAAAAGAATTTATTCAGTCTTATTCCTGTCCAGGGAATTTCTCCTTGAAACCACAGCTGAGTTAATGATACCCATGAAATATAAAAGACATCTAAAAATATGATAATGTTAGATTAAATGTTGTTATTGCTACTGTTCATTGATGGGGAAGCTGGAGCTGAAGTAGCTGTATCAAACTGAAGCATGATACCACACCAGTAAGTGTCAGAAGAGAAGTATTTACATGGAAAAATCCTTTGTATGATTTTGCTCTCCAGGATTTTTTCATCTGCCCATATCTGTAAATTACCTCACCACAATGGAAGGTCATGACATTTTTTGGCTTGCCTTTGTCTCCAGCGTTAGGAGTTAATAATAAATAACATAATGGATAGTACCTGAAAACTCTGATATGTTAAGACAGTACAGTGACATTTCAGATATAATTTGTATCTGGAAGATAAAATTAACTAGCAGAGTGCTCAGTATTTAAGAAATATGAGTTTATGAAAATTTGATTGTGTTTTTCAGGTTTATTAATTCATGGCAAAATTGTATTCTTCTCTGTCTTGAGTATAAAAGAGCCAAATCGCTGTGAAATAAGACTTAAATGAAAGTGATCCTGGATGAAAATGTGAACGGTTGTAAAGATTTTGAAGTCATTTACAGAAGAGTGAGTCAAGAGATCTGAAGTGTATTTTCGTGTCGGAAATGGGATAAGTATATTAGGGAGGCCCATTCATCTCACAATACCTATATTTAGCATCCTGCAATGAACCAGTGACTGCTTTCATCGCTGTCCAGTGTGTATCACAGAGTCATGTCTTATGAACCCACAGGGTATCTGCAGTAGTCAGTATTTAGAGATGGCTCAATAATAAAGCTCTGGCTTTTGGCCTTGTCTTAAAACATGAGGCATACTGTAAGGGATATGTGATGTTGGCAGGTTCTGCTGTTCCAAGTATGGATCTGTGGATTAATTTCAAACTGAGGGCTGCCTTGCCTACCTCTAGAGGGTGTGCAGGTGGCAGCAACAAATCACTGCACATACAGTTCATACTGTTTTCTGGCAGGATAGAACTGGTATCTTGCAGTCTAGCCCTGGGAATTTCTGGTTACGCATTCTAAAAAATCCTTAGCATTTTAATTTGATTTAAAACATTAATTAATTAATAATATGGGAAAATTGTTAGAATACCTTTTAAAAATGATGGTGTGTAGAGTTACAGTTCTGGAAGATGTAACTAATCCTCAAACTTCTTTTGTGTAACAAATGCAGAATATACAAGTTCATTATTAAACAATCAATGTATTTGTATGTTATGTTCTTGGGTATTCTAGTTAACTATCTAGCTACCTATCAGTGTCTTAGATGCTATGCAAACAGTGAAAAATCTTTGCAAAATAAATCTGTCTTTTCTCTTGGAACCGTACGGAAAGGCAACACAATGGTACAATGCAAGCTCCCTGTCTCTGGGCTCAGCAGTATTCTCTTAGTACTCATCCCCATGGCTATATAACCCCTGCCTCTCAGCAGCTCCTCAGCCTGGGGAGAAAGTTACTTCTCTTAACTTTCAATAGCTGTAAAAAGTATCTGTGTAGTTAATTTTTAAAATTACATTTATAAGTGAATAACAAAACCAAAAAGTCAGCTTTGCATGATTCAATAAGTGGGAAAAAAACCCAACAAAACAAAACAAGTGAAACTGTTCCTTTTTGCTGCCTCTGACAGCCTAAGCAGCATACGATAGAAATGCTGTTCATTCACTGATACACTGCTGTCAGTAGTAGACTAACATAGGTGCATTTCTAATTTGCTACATCTAAACCTGTAATTAAAACTATGATGTATTTTTTCCAGTCACTTTTTGAAAGTGACATTTATTTTGGCAGATGCTGAGCTGTTACATTAGCTGGGACTTCCACTGTATAAAATTTTTATGAATATTAAATATCACATGGTTAATGAGAGTCTTTTTCCTGCATTATTTGTCTTTGTCTGAAGGTACTGAGTTAGAGAAATGGATGACTGGTGGAAGAACAAGCAAAATGGCAACACAGCTTCTCAGCGTGTGGCAGGGAAACCAGGATGGAGATGAATTAATTGTGGTAAAGATACACCTGGTTTTACAACTTTCTCTGAGGTTGGGAGTTAAAAAACCTGCCAGATTAACTGGCTGATAGAGACTGGTAAGAACATGGGGAAAACTGTGAATGGGATACCATGTGAGAACATACTGAAATCAGTCTCATGGGTTCTTTGAAACAGGTGGCTGTCAAAATCCTAGGGCTTGACAATCTTATAGAAAGGTACACATGAATGGGAGTAGTTTGTTCATTTTAAGGTATGTTTTTATGAAGCTGCTTCTCCCAAGATTAATTGATTTAAATCTAGTTTAATTAATTTCAACTGATCATATTGCTGGGATATCATCACTGTGTCTTTTGGGACATTCTACCAAACCTCTAAAACTGTGTATAAATTTTGTGCTTCAAAATCAGAAGTGAAAAAGAGTATTTTTGCTCGTGACCTAGGATGGAACAGCAATTCAGATCTCTGCAACTAAGTGTCTTAAACAGTTTTTCTACATTACCAACTAATCTCTGGATGAAAGGTGTTAAAATTCATATATATCAAGGTAGGTAGGTGTCTAGATAGGCTGAGTCCACTGGGTCTCTTTGTCCTCCCCAAAGGGAAAGCAAATAAGAGTGTCAGCTCATGTATCCTGAGAGGAAAAAGAAAATCAAAACCACAAAAAATCCCCCAGCAAAACCCACTGGAATTTTTTTTTTCATGTGGAGAGTCATGACAAGGTTTGAGTCCAAAGTGTTTCTAGATTCTATTTCCAGTGGAAAGGTGAAAAAAAAGCTCATTTTTCTTCTTCATAAATTTCAGATGTTTTTTAAAATACCACTCAAAATGAAGATATTAGACTTCCATTTGAACAGATTTTTAGCTACTCTGCCAGTCAATTTTTTCTTCTCTTTCTTGTGTCCAGATGGTTTCCTAAAGGACTAATAATCTTTTCCTACTTTTGTGCTCTCTTGTTTAACTCAAGTTGTCCCTCAGAGGGCCAAGGAAGTGAAACCTAAAGGCTTACTAAGGGTCACTGTTGTAAGGGGACTCAGTGGACATTTCTGAGGGTAAAAAGAGCACAGCTTTTAGCACTGCAGTTTATTTCCTTTGAAATTTCAGCACCATCCTGGCATTCACCTCACACTGTTTTGGCTTTCAGAAAACTCTGATGCGTTCAAGTATGGAAGTGTTTATATATATGTGTGAGATATATATATATATATACATTATATATATGAAAGTGCTGACATACATTGCTGTCCCCATTAATAAAAGCAGAGAACATGACTTATATTTTGTTGAGTCAAACACTAGTACTTTTGGATAGAGAAGTCTTTAGCAGGTACAAATGGCAGGCCAAATCCTAAAGCTGTTTACCAGCCTTTAATTCCAGGCTTAATCTAGAAGCTCTTACTCAAGCAAAATGCCAGTAAAGTAATAGGGTGCTTTATCGTCTTATTTTTGAATTTTGTAAGAGTGCTGTGTAATTTTTCTAAAAATTGTTTAGATTTCTATCAACTGTGTGTCTTCTCTTTCTTGTGCAGCCTCATGAGTGACCACTTGTGTGGCATGAACTGAGGTATATTATACAGCAAATCACCTGCAGCTGCAATGTATCACAGTATGCTGTAAACAATGTTTTTAGATCTTTGCTTTAATCATTTGCAACAAGTAACAGAGACTGTAAGTGGCAAAATACTTTGTCTTGAAAAGTAGCCATTAAATACTGCTGCAAAAGTAACCATAGAGTTTGGAAACTTATATGGTACAAAATAACCTATTGCTACAGACAGGTTTATTCACTTCTGAAAATGATTTTTCTCTTGCAGACATAGAGATCTGGAAATGTTTCTAATGTCAAATGAATAGGAAATGTTTAATTTTTTAAATAGCTTTTAAGCATATTTTAGTTTGATAGCTGATTTTGTATTATGCTTGCAACCTTTGTGCAAAGCAGTTTTTAATAACAGAGTTTGCTCCATAAGGAGCATAGATTAAGACTGTTCTTTATATTATCAATACAAAACCCCATCTGTGTTCATATAATGCTGTTCATGGTAAGTTGCCACATTGCTTGGAATTGCTTGCCACATTGCTTGACGCATAGCTGTCAAGTGAAAGAACTCCTATGCAACTCAAACTTAACACTTATCACTTCCCGTTTATAAAATGACCTTACACTGGATTAGCAAGGTTATAATGGTACTATGGAACAGCAGCTGTTCATGGAAAGTTCTCAATATTGGCATGGTCTCTCCTTTAATTGCTGTCATTGTTGGCCTATGTATGCAGTGGCTGTCAATGACTGTAATTGCTTTGTAGTTCTCAGGCCATTATGATTATTGTTATGATTAATTTTTAGCTTTTAAGCAGAAAATATCTGAGGATTAATCTACTGGTTTGCTTTGTACATTTTCTAGCAACTTGGTATAAATTGCTAATTATTAATGAAACTCTTGAGGCATGAAAACAAATACCCTACCATTCTCATGATGAAATATATTTTCTTTTGAAATCTCTGGGACCATATTCAGTCCAGTTTGGCCCGCATAGTATTGTGAAAGAGTAAAATAAAACAGCTCAGATGGACCTGCTGTCTTTAAGATATTTCTGAGTGAACACATCTAGACAAACATGGGGTTTTTGTAGTCATCTGTCTGGTCCATTGCCCACCTGTCCTGGACCACTGCAAAATAAAGTACTTGAGCTCACCATTTTAGCTTAAGGTAAATGACAAAGTCTCAGCATGAGCTGCTAGTTAAGTCTGGTTTTCTACCAGTTCTGTGTTTGTCAGTCATTAAAGAAATTAAATCTGGCTGGAAGATTGTCTAGAGAGGAATGATTATCAAATGAAAAAAATTTGCGTTTATAAAGGCTTAGAAAGGTGATAGTTAACATTTGGTAATTAAAGATATTACTGCTTTAGTGCACTTACCCTCATTGATGTTTAATCCTGTTCTGTCAGATTCAGTTTGGAATAGTTGGTCCTCTGACTCAAGGTGTGTAAAGTCACAGTTGTGATGATATTCTCAGCAGTGCTGGGTACAAATACACTTTGAAACTGTTTCCTGTTGTTCCTTCTTCCTTGCACTGTGGTGTATGCTAATACGTTACAACTTGCAGCTTGTATTGTTTTATTGCTTAATTTCAGCATAGTTTGCATTTCTTATCGTTTGATTGGTTGGCAAGGCATGCAGAAATTCTGAGTCAGATGCACCTATTTCTGGATGCCCAGTATAATTAGGTGCAGCCCTGGAGCAACATGTTTTGTGCAACTTTCCAGGCACACAAAATGCAGGAATACAATGGTTAAAAAATTGTTTGAAAAAAAATAGTTCCATTTATGTTGAAATATGTAAGATGGACATTCCTGGAAATGTCAGTGTCCTGCATAACCTCGGAGTAGTTATGTAGATCCAGCGTGGAAGGTAACAATAAATGTCTAATAAGGTGGCTGTTTGGGAAACCAGGCTTGCTTTTTGGTTCTGTTAAGCTACTGGTCTGCTTTTGTTATGGTGGTTACTTCAAATCTGGGTAGTCAGTCTTGAAGTGTGTAGTCATGTGAATGCTAGGTTTGGTTCACTATGTTTTCAAATTTATGGTTAGTTAGGATTTTTCCCTATTGTGTATCTTCATTTATTTTTATTATTTTTTAATATGGGGTCTTTTTGGTCTTGTGTATCCCCCCTAATAAAAATCTTTTGCATGTGATTTTTTTTCTGTAAAACCTTACCTTAAGATTAAAAAGTCTCCATTAAAAAATATACATATCGCAAAATTGTATTAAACAGTTAAGACTAGATTATATAGTTTCTTTTATTTAAAATACATTTTATAATACAGTTAAGTAGATTAATAGTGATAAATGCATTCCCTAAAATTCCAGTAAATAACATAGACAACATCTTGAATTTCCAAGAGAAGAAAAATGAAGTGACATTGGAGGCACAAAGAGTGGAAATATAAAATCAAAACTAAAATTTGGGGAAATTGCTGTGGTATTTTTTGGTTTATTTTTAAAAATTGAGAAGATAATTTTTAAAAAAATATCATTCTAAACCCCATACATTGTGGGTTTTTAAAAAATTATATTGTTGTGAATGAACATTTATCCCTTGCTCTATAGTTTTCAAAACTTTGGCATTTTCCCTGTATTTTAAGCTTTCCCTTCCTTTTTGTGATATTTTTCTTTTGACCTAGCAACCATACACGTGATAGGTGCACCAGTGCAACATGAGCATATTTAGCTGTTATTTAATGTTATTTAGTATGCTGAGTTATTCTTCATTCTAAATGTGAGTGAATCACTTCTAACAAATTTCAGACTCACCTTTAGATGGACTTAAAGCTTTTATACTTAAGTGTACATGTATGTATGTACAAACAAGTTGTTGAACATAGCAGCTCCTGATCTTGAGCTGAAATGATGCAGGCTTTCCTGTTTCCACATCACTTAGGGCTAACTTGTACCAGAGTTGATGGGCTGCACCTATCCTGTCTTATATTTGACCATGGATCTCTTCCAGGTATGAAGTGATAGTCCTTACACATATTCCTTGTGGTTTTTTGCCCAAACCATCCAAAAGAAAGAAAATTATGTTGCAGCCCATCAGAATGGTGGTTTTTATAGCACAAAACTCAAATCACACATTTTATGACTTGTCAAGGAGCATGTGAGCCAGTTCTGTGGCCACTTAATCCATCTGGTATCCTTTTCCCAAAAAAAATGAGGGATTGTGGGAGCAAACTGTCCCTGAAGACAAGGAGCAAAACGGAGCTGGTGGCTGAACAGCTGAAGTGACCAGCAGTGCAGAGCCCAAGACCTCTTCCTGGCCACCTTGTCTTTAGCAGTGTAGATGTACCCAAAACTCCCCAGACCATGGTGTAGAAGGGGTGATTGGCAGTCAGAGCTGGTAGAGAATATTCTTTGTCTTGTGAAAATGTGGGATTTAAAAAATTCCATCCCAAATTGCAGCAAAGTGTTGGTGTTCACTGTTTTCTAAATCAAAAGTAAAACTATGTCTTAGATAAATACTGTGCTTTGGTGCTAGCCCATCCATACTTTAATATACTGAGCTTAAATTCACTTTCTCACCTGAAATCAAAGTGGTTTACAGACTTCTCAACATTCCTGTGAAGCAGAAAGAAAATCAATCGTTCCCTTTCATGAAAGTGTTGATGCTTGTGAATCAATATTTATTTTTTTCAGGAGAAATATTTGCTAAAAATTCCCAACCAGCCATTCTCTCTTTTCTATTTCCCCTCTTTTCTTTGCAGATGATCAACATGTGGAAAGGAGGTGAGACTCCCACTAGAGATTTCTTGCTGCATTTTTCATGAGGAATTCACAGAGGGAGGCTGATTCTCTGAAATGAGCTTCTTCCCTCTGGTTGGTGCTCTAAGAAGCACAGTTCAGTATTACATGTACAAAGTAGAGCTGGGGAGCTAAAAGAAAGGGTGGAGAGAGAGGGTGTGAGCATTGCTGAATATTGGTTAAAAGCATTAGAAGATGTTAAAAGTTTGGCCAGCTGACCTCCAGCTTTAACCTTTGATCACCTACCCCTCCACAAAAACAAAATTATGTGAAAAAGTTCGTGAATCTGTCTGGGCTGGTTTCTGAAACTTGGTGTGCAAGAGCACTCTGCTTTTAAACTGTAGAAGTTATACATGTAACCATGTTTTTCACCCTATCTTAGTCATACTCCTGTGTTCTTAATAATACTTTCAGTTTGGATCTTAGTGTTTTCCAGGGCCTCTGCTGTAAGGGAGCAAAGGCCCACGCAGCAGTGCCCTGTGGCAGAGCTTAATAACCAGCAGCCTGGCTGGGCTTGCACAGCACATGCACTGAAGAGACGCACTTTGGCCTTTGCAGTTTTCAAGGGCCCGGATCTTATCCCTCATGACTGCAAACATAGGTCTATACTGTGGAATGATCAATTCTTGCAAACCTTTAATGAGCCATCTGCAGTGTCGTCATGCTAGCTGTTCCAGGCTTCTGCTTTTGTCTTGCAAGAGATGCAGACATTCCAGAAGAATCCAGCTAAAAGGAGATGTTTGTCTTCCATGTAGAATCACAGCGTCATAGAACACTTTGGGTTGGAAGGGACCTTTAAAAGTCATCTAGTCCAACCCTCCTGCAATGAGCAGAGACATCTTCAACTAGATCAGGTTGCTCAGAGCCCCTCCAACCTGCCCTTGAATGTTTCCAGGGATGGGGCATCTACCACCTCTCTGGGCAAACCTTACAGTTTTTGCTTACATTCACCCGAAGTCTTGTGTATCTCAATAATGTTTTAGAAGTGTATTTTATCCCCCAGCACACAATAAAGAAAGGTGAGTGACTCCATATGTCTATATTTGCTTATGATTTTTCTACCTTGATCTATTTTTTTAAAGACCTCTAATCAAAGTGAGCCATTCAGGTACCAAATGCAGCATTTCTGGACTTCATGTGAATGTATTAAATGTTTGGACTGATAAATAATGCGTGTAGTAGTATTTTGGTGTTTAGTAGTCTGATGTAGTATTTTTAACTTTTCTATTTTTGTCTGTGTCTGAAATGCTTTTAAGATAAAGAAGCCTTTTTATTATCCTACCAACAGAGGATAATTAAAGAAAAGTTGCTGCAAGTTAGAAATATTCTTCAGGTTGCTTATCATTTCACAACTCCTTGTTGAGAGAATGCAAATGAAGCAAGCCAGTAAGTGAAGACAACTTGATGTTGCGCACTGGTGTTGCTTCTTTTAAATTTGGCTTGAGGCATAAAATAACAGCTTGAGAAGCCAGTACAACAACCACTAACTTTTATGATTCATTTGAAGTAGTCACAGTTTTAAGCAAGTTTCAAGCTTTTTGAAGTTCTACTCTTGATACAAAAAAAGATATTCATAGGAAACTGTGGCCTTAAATGCATTTATGTTTTTCTAGCAGATGCTGCTGTAACAGTAGTGAGGATTTCTTAGATCAGGAAAATAACCTAAAAACTGCAGTGGTTTTGTATTAGGGTTTTTTTAATGTTATTCTGTGAAATACCAATCAAGTGTCATTCAGCATTGAGTTCTGGGAAAATAGTATGCGTGCTTGGCAATTTCTGTTATTCCTAACCTTATTGATCTCAGTTGACAGTCGTTTCTAGAGGAAAACCACAAGGAAGTGCCCCAGGAACCTGTTAATCATCCTGGAATTCTGGTTGGAAGGGATGAAAATGGCTGATGCCCATCTGTACTACTTTGTTTTGCACTCCTGCCCACCTGTCTGTCCTGCTGTCTGTCTGCCTCCTCAGCTCCCTGTGCTTTCCATTTGCCATTTGCCATCTGTATCTCCTTAGTGGACCTCTCTAGAGGCAAGCTGGAGGGAAGCCCACTGAGCAGAGACATCCATGAGTTTGGTAGCTGGAGCTTTGGAGATCCCACCACATTCACATGGACTTTTTCAAAATTAAATAATTTAGGAAAGATTCTGCACTTCATATTTCTCCTTGTTAAATTAAGAATTGAAATTTATTCTTTTTTTAATTTCTGTGGGAATTTTTCTGTCCACTCCAGATCTTGAATATTATGTATTTTAAATAAACATCTAAATGTTTTGTTTGAAATAAAAATATGCAACATGCTGGAAACTGATTGACCCAGACCATTTCCATAGTTTCTGTGTTTGGTCTGCTATGGAGTTGCTTGGATCTCCTTGATAATATGCTACCTAAGTTTTCAGAGGAAGAAAAAAACAGGTAGCTGATACCCTGCAGTATGACTCTTCCCTTGCTCCTCCTGACACTTCCTGATGATCCAAACTCTCTACATATGTAGGGGAGTTGGGGAACAATGACAGCTAACAACTCAAGGTCACACTTTTTTTTTTAAAGATGAGGGTAGAAGCTATTGCTAGATATCACCATTTATGGTTTTGGGCTAGAATGTAGCCTGCACAGGTTAATTTTTGTAACAAGCAAGGCACAGAGAACATACTGAAATTCAGTGGAAGTGAGTTGTTGATGTCCCTGAAGTTCCTGGAAGTGCCAGGCAAATGCAGAGCAAACCCTCTTGCTGGGCTTGGCAGGACAGAGGTGTGGTGGGGAGCCTGCTCTTTGGCAAACAGATATTTCTGCTGTGACCTCTGAGTCAAGTGAAAAGTAGTTATTGCGTCACATTTTGCAAAGGTATTTGGCAGTCAGAAACTTACTTCGTGTTTATTGACTGATTCCAAGACAATATTTGTTACTCTCTTCTCCAAGTCCTATTCCTTGCACATAAAGTTAGCAATTAAAAAAATGCAAAATATGCTGGATGAGCAGAGAATTAGTATGATTTTAACTAACAGGTAGCTCCTTAAGCAGCAAAATTAATAAAACATAGCATTATATTTCTGTGTTCTGTTTTGGTGCCTTAAGATGATCAGAGCTCAGTCTGACACTTTTTATTCATCTGTAGCATGTTGCAGGTTCCTCTTCCATGCATTTCTCATGCACGGCAAAAGCTGTGTCACATGTAGCACCTTTTCTTTGGCACATAGGATTTGCACATAGTTTCTTTTGCTTGCCAGGTTATTTATTTTCATTAAATAGGTAAGAAGGTAAAATTTTTAGTCAATTCTCCCCTCTGTCAAATCTAATCAGAATCAGCTGAAGTCTTGTTTCTGTAAGAATCCGACTCCAGTCCAACTGCTATCCCAACCGCTACTGAAGAGGACTAAACTAGCAAAGAGTTTAGTTTGAAGCAAAGAGTATCAGTTTGAGACTACGTGGCATATTTTTTTAGAATACAATTAGTTTGTCCATGGAGAGCTGACTTAAATAAATGGCAATAGTAACGCTGATTTTCTGGTGCCATAAACATGCATTCTGCTTCACTAGGAAAAGATGAGTCCTCTCTCTCAAAGGCTAACCTAAATAAAATACAAATCACAACACGTTAAAATTGTTTTGCCACTTAGGTTTCACCCAGGGTCCTTCAGCTATGAACAAGAACAGCATTCCTATTGAATGAGAGTTTTCCCGGAAAGGTAAATATTAAGTGCCCCCCATACCTGTTGCTTAATCCCTGTGGGCCAAAAAGATGATTAATATGAATTAATGAAGATATGATTAATAAAATTAATATGATTAATGAAAATCAAACCCTTTTTCTTTTACCAGCCTGGAGAGATGTTGATGTTAAGCAATGATAGTGCTTTCTCCATAGTTGCCAGCACTTGGAACTGTTATTCAAAGAAAACTCTCTAAATAAACTGGGTGCCCACAGTGCTGTGAGGACTGAATAAAAATAGAGGGGCTGCCAAGAAAGCAGAGTACAGGGCACTGCTTGGATCAGGCCAAGTGAATGGGATGGATGGAGGAGCTGTACGGAAAAGGGGCTTTGCACCTTCAGAAACATCCAGAAATACTCTTACTCCTTAGGGAGCTGATACAACCATGGTGTGGGAAGTACATTAAATTAGATGGAAAAAATACTTGAGACTGTGGGAAACAAAAAAACCCCCTAATTATACTCACTGTTTTGTATAATAAAAGAATACTTGCACATTTTTCTTTTCTGCCTTTTTGTCTTCCCAGTAAAAGCATAAGCATCCCACTTTTTTTATTACTGAATAGTATCTTACTTTATTGGTTTGGAAAATTGGCCTTTATTAGTCTTGAATGGAGACTTTTCCTTGGGTGACTGTTCTGTAGAATAAGTTTAGTTGGTAGTGGTTGAACTCTGTTGAATAAATTGGTTTTGGAGTAAATTATTTCAGTTTTAAATCAGTATGTTTTAGTATCAAGTGGTTTAGAGTGACTTTGCTATCTATACTACACAGAAAATGCAATATCCTGCTTCAGCAGAAGGACAAGTAGTCATATCTCACAATTAAATTTTCATCAAGGTTGTGTTAATTAGTATAGTCTCATTCACAATGTTGGAGGCAAAGAAAAATTACGTGTTGGTAACAAAAAAAGGTTCCAACCAAAGGGGCTTTGTTTTTCATTTCATGGCATTCAGGAGAATGATGATTTTAAAATCTCTTTATTTTTTACTGCTGATTTTTAGCTGTGACTGAGAAATACTTTTTCTCTTATGTTTCCCTCCCCCAGCCCAGTTTATCTCCAGTAGATTAAAAAATAAACTCTTTGTTATCTAGTGACAACTTTACAAAAGTACATATAAAAGCAATGGATAGAATTAAAATTACTGGTCTGAAACAAGAAGCACACATCAATAATCTAGAATGACCAAATGCCTTAGAAGCAACATGCTCAATGTTAGGTACACAGTCTAGCTGATTATGGAATGGAGAGACTGAGTGTATGTGAGCATAGACTGTGTATAAACTCATTCAATTCTAAACTTGGCTGGTAATTTAAATGGAAGACTTGGTTGGCATAATTCACATACTTGAAATTCAAAAAGCAGCAATAGTTTTGCTGCATGTCACCCATGCATTTAAATGCCATTCCATTTGAATGCCATGTGCTGAATGCTGTGGAAATTGGTGACACAGGAAGTCACAGCCCCCCTCAGGGTTCTTTGTTTGAATGTCACCTATTCAATGGCTAATCTTTGTCTGTGTCAGATAAATTAGATCATGCTTGTTTCTGGGCATGTACCTACATCACACACATAAAAAAACCAAAAACAAAAAACCCCCAAACCACCAAAACCAAAAATACCCAAACCAGCAAACAAAACAAGCCCAAACCCAACAACATTTCATTTGTCACTGTTTCTCAGGATGGCTAAAAGCTCTCCTCTAGACAGAGAGGTTAAGAAATAAAGTTATATGAAATCTGAAATGCCATTTTCTTCATAAAAAGGCCATTGAAAGGTTTGGATGGAAAGGAGACTCTTGGAAAGAGCTTTAGCTGGTTTTGGTTGGGTTTTGGGGATTATTTTTTTCTTTAATAGGGAAAAACCATCACTGCATGTCTAAAATGAAGAAGAAAAAGAAGCAACCAAGAACAAATGCCTGGAATTCCTTCTTACTCTATATATTCTCATCATTTTGTAACAGAGTATTGGCATTTTAACACACCAGTTCATAGAATTTTAGAGATACTAAAGAAAATAAATTGACAGAACATCCATTGTTTGATCAAGTTTTTTTTCTAGATACTGATGATTTTTGAAGGACGAGAACAGTTTCTAAAAGACTTAAGTAAATGCTGTACCTTTTATCAGCAGTAAAAGTGCAAGAAGTTAAAGAAGTGGCCCCTTTATGTTTCTAAGATTTGTAGAGTTGTAAACATTCTAGCAAAATTGTGGATGCCAAAAAATATTATTATAAAATTCTTTATAAAAACTTTTTTCCTATTTATGTTTTTATTGGCTCTCTGTAGGATATGGGTTCATAACCCAGTCATAATCAGTCCCACTCTGAAATTAGAAATGGGAATGAAGCCACTTTTCCACAAGTTACAGAGTAGAAGCTGTTTTGGTGCCAGAAAAAATGAGACCAATAATGGCTCTTCCTAAAGAAATGAAGTGCAAGAGTTAATGTAAGAATGGTTATCTGGATGAATGTGGTAAGTCATTTAGAAATGTATTTTGAATAAATGTAATTAATTTCTACCTATATCTGCAAAGCAAAAAATGAGCATTTTTCTGATTTGATTTAAAATATTTTACATACTGCAAACATATGCCAATATAATTTATATTGTCAGTTTAAAAAGTTATATGCCTCTATCTCTAGAAATTTCCAATGTTTTTTTAATATTGTGGACTTTTAATTCAATTTAAGATCAAAATAAATATGAAGAATTGTGGAGCAGCTGTCAATTATTTCTTAGAAATCACTGGGTTTTTTTTCTTCCTGGAATAAAAAACTAGGATTTAAGGGAGCTGGAAAACTAGAGAGAGATGAGAATTCTTATCTTAACATGCCAAAATATGATTTTATGCCTAAAATTGTTAGAGTAAGTTGTATTTGCATGTTCAGTTTTGTTTTGTAGACAATGTGGACAGAAATACTCTGGTCTGGTTGTATTGTAGAGAGGGAAATGGTGAGAAATTTGAAACAGGTTACTTTATTTTAATTGCAATACATGCTGAAAATGAATGGCACGAAGTGTAATTAGTGTATGAATTTCTGTGTATTACTGAGTTATGCTGTGTGGAGGACCTTCCTTGTACGTTTATGCAAGCTTGTTGCACCAACATGCAGACTACCGAGGAAGGGGTTTGATGCTGGCCCAGGATATTGTTCTCTGTTGGTTCCCTTGGAGCCTCTATAGCAACAAGACACCTTTGAAATGGTGAAGGGCCAGAGATGATAGTTTGTACACCATAAAAGATGAAAGAAGTCATTCCCATCTCCACAGAGCTGAGATTCATGGGTCTCTCAACATGGTGCAGTGTTGAGGAACCTGAACCCAAGCTCTAGTGGGACGATCAAAAATTTACTTCCTTAAGGTGAAACTCTTCCAATTTCCACTCATTTGTGAAGGATAATTGGTGTGGAACATTGGGAAAGAAGTGATGTCTGGGTTTTAGTCTATGACAATAATGACACAGACAGAAGAAAATATTTGCTCTCAAGCATCTCAAGGTAAATCAGTCATCAGGAGTGTGTGTGTCTGAACTACATTTTATAGCTATATTTTGTAGGCTGAAATACTTGCAATCCTTATGTATTTAGATGTATACGCACACAAGAACCACTGTTTAGATAATCTAGTTTAGGGCGTGCTCATCAGTGGGGGTTCTGGACGTTTTGATTTAAAAGTTGTCAATAGAAGAAAATGGACAGACTCTTGCATAGTGCTTGGATATAATTTACATGTCTCAGATGCAAAAAGATCCACTGAAACAAAGTAATTTAATAATTTCTACATATATGTATATCAACAAAAAATAAAGTTAGGCAGTGTCAGAGGAAAAATTGTGCTTTGTGATGTGCTGGGATATTTTTTTTTAAGATATGCTCACATTGAATATATGACAGACTTTCAGTTTTATTTCTCTTGGCTATTCTGTTCTTTTGGCAAACTTGATCAAAAAATTTGTTTCAGAATAGTCAACAGAACCTCAGGAGTTGAGAGGGTAATGTTTTTAAGATTTGACCTGAGATTGCAGATCTGACTCAAAGCTCTAAGCATGCCTAATGTGGAAAACCAATAAGGAAAAGAAGGTTAGTTTGATTAAAAATCTGATATTTATTTATTCCAATTACAGCAGTTGAAGATCAAGTACCAGAACAGTGGCTATTTGAGACAGTAGGTGTGTGCTATTGGTAAACATGCTGGCTTCAGAAAAAATTGTGGATTGATGATAGGAAATAGCTATGATGAGGCAGAGGTTTTTTATACTGTGCTTTGGCTTGGTTTTATTTCACTCCTTTATCAAAGAAAATCCTGATCTTTGTTGGATGGTGCAGCATGATGGTCCTCAGATTGCTTACTTGCTGATGGGATCTCTTCCTGCTACGTTTCCTAACTGGGTGCTTTTTTCGATGTTCATTTCTGAAGACAGTAAAGTTAATTCACCTTAGTAACTTTTCAGACTTTTTTGAGTACAGTCTACTTTTTGTCATAGTGTAAATTTTTATATATTCTAGGCATGTTTCTACTTTTGAAGCATTTGGTTTAAGTCTTGTACCAAAATCACTGTAGCTGTTTTCATGCCCAGAAAGCACAGTCCATTTATACTGCTTGGAAAGATGGCAGCATAACTACTTCTTTAACGATAAGCAAAGTGTGCAAAGTGTGTTGCTAGAGAATGGCATAAAGGTTAGGCAAACTCAGCCAGTCCATCACCAAGAAAAGAGACAGTTACTTTGAAAGACCATGGCGACTGATATTCCCCCCTTATCTCATTTGCTCTGTGATTGGGTTAGCACTTCTCTGTTTCTTGTTAAGTATAATGCTGTTTAACAATAATTGAAAGCAGTGACTGTTGATTTAAGGAGGATGTTAGAGGTACTGCAAATATGTCTGCCAGTCCTGTACCTCTTGCAGCATGTTTCTTCAGCATGTTGAACCCTTTCTCAAAAAATAAAATAAGCTTTGAAGGAAACCTCCTGCTGATTTGTTTAGTATCTGCTAAATTTGAACTTAATACCCTATTCTGAAGCAATAAATGGCACAAATTGGCAGAGGTTTTAAAAACATGCATTCCTATGTTTTGTGTTTCTTCATTATTACTGAAGCAATTATTTTCCAAGTAAGAAAGTAAGAAAGCTATCATTGATTAAATGTGACATACTAGAGTGTTAGAAAATAGTTGGAGCCTCAGGTGTCATCAAAGCAGAGAGTAGTTGTTGGCTGCATTGGCTGTGGTGGGTGTGCCTGTCCTGAGCTTGTTCTTCTACACCTTGAAGCTCTTGGTTTCAGCTTTTTGGTCTGGTGTAGCCCGCTCTTTATACCTAGTCAGCAAGTTGTCAAGTTGACACCCAGTGACTGGCTTTCAATGTATTTCCAAGATAAAGATACAAACTATTAAAAACTGTTACTAGAAGCTGCATTCAAAGTGTAGTCTGGGTGTACCAGCACAGCTAAACCCAAGTTTAGTTCTCCTCTCTGAGACAAGGTATTTATTCCCCTTTTGTCTTAGCAGATGCTGCCATATGAATCTGAACAGGAAAAGTAAGTCAAGGCCATGTTAAATAAAAACAGAAATTCTCAGTATTTGCAATGTAGTTATGAGAAGCACCCAGCAAATTGACGTGTTTGCATCGTCTAACTCGGGTACAAGTCACTGGCTTTCACCTTACAGAAGAAAATGTAGTTCCATGCAAAGACTGTACATTAGAAAAGAAATGACAGCGCATACACATTTCATGTCCTGGGAAGAAATAGCAGGGCTGAATTATGCAAATCTTAATCATGTCATTTGCCTCATGCCAAAAGATTTTTGGGTGCTGGGGTGCTTAAAACTATGAAAGGACATGTTAAAATCACAGTAGAATTTAAAAACTGGCACTAATTAAAAATTAGTTTACCTGTCACATAAATACTTGCCACAGTGAATGGAGTTTGTAAGGTTAGAAAAATACCTTGTTTTAGAAAACACCTTTCAATAATAATGCACAGTGAGGCTAATATAATATACTCAAAGATAGATATTTTTAATTGCCCTTTTTTTCTATACTCTCAAAGTAATGGTGAAAAAATATGGGTTTCTTGATCATTATACTTTTTCCAGCTTGATTGCATCTATACAAAGAAATTATCATAGGCAGATAAGGAAGATATTTATTCTTTCAGCGGTGAAAGTTTAGGTTAAAAAATTAGAAAAAAAATAATTCAAATTTTTAGTGAGTATTCTTGAAACTGTTAATGTTTTTAAAGAAAGCTAAGTGCTTTTTAAATCACTTTTAGTTAACCTAGCTTAACTGTTCCCCAGTACCCAATAACACCAATGCCACCAGTAGCATTTCCTGTAGGGAAATGGGCTTTCTACTCTTGTTTTAGCTCTGAGTTAGTGTAAACCAGAGCAAATGAATTTAAGAAGGTGCAAGTCACAGTAAAGATTTTCTGGATTTATAGATAATCTTCCAAATGTTGTAGGGATGAGTGGTGGATGCATATTTGAAGTTCATGCTGCTGTGTGGGGTTGTCCTTCTTCATTGATACCGTGACTTTTTAACATGGATGATGTCTACCTTAAGAGTTAAGTGTTCAGTATAATCACTTGGTAATTATCTTTTGTTCCCCTTAGATTAGAGTTGTGCCATGAAATTGTCTACTTCTCAACCTTAACAAGCTGTATTGGAAAGATTTTGTCATTAAAGACTGAACTGAGAGCCGTATCATGACAAGGCAGCTTACTGATCTGTGAGGAGTACAAAAGTACCACTGCTATCTGATAATTAGAAATTTTAAACATCGGTGGATTATGGTTTTCAGTATGGGTGGAGCTAAACTTTTTCAAATTGAGAGGTCTGATATCTCACTTAAAGCTTTGGAGGTGATCTGTACTCAAAAGCTGCATATACTTTATAAGCTACAAACATGAATTAAAAAAATTAAAAGGCTATTACCTACATGTTGTGGTAATAAACTATTAAGCAACTGTTATTTGTATTCTACTCTGTTAGTTTACCTTGCTGCTTAGTGTGGGAGATTTCCTGTCTCGTATGTTCTATGGCATGGAAATGAAATCAGGATAAATCTCTGGTCTTGGAATCCAGACTAATTTTCTTTTGTCGTTCGTGTTTATATCATCACTTAAATCTTACTCTGTGTTTGTGCGTGGGGCTGCGCAGGCACATACGTCACCTGCTTTTTCTGTGTTTTCAGAGTGGATTTGTAGCATTTGTCTTAGTGCAGCCTTTGTGAAAGCTTTCTTTAATTGTATTTAAGCCCACACAAAAGTGTGTTCCCTGTTTTACAAGCTAGCATTTAGGAAATATGAACTCCTTCTAAATTGTCAGGAAAAAAGATTCAAGGATGTAAATACCTAGTTCATATTATCAGCTTACCATGCTCTTATGAGGCTGGTGATGTGAAGAGAAGAGAAAGTAGAATGAAGTCTCACCATAGAAGTTCACAGGAGTATTCCAGTTTAGAAGATAATTTCAGAACTTGAGAGAAAAAATTCTGAACTCACAGAAATATGCCTAATACTTTCACATCCTGAAGCAAATTTTAATTAAGGTTTCTTCTGTGTTTTATACAAGACTCATTTGTTCAGCTAGTTGACATTTTTTAATAAGGTTTATACCTCTGTTGTAGTTCTGATTCTCCTACATCTTGCCTTATGTTTCTTCTAAAACAAAGTGCATGATGACTTTTTTTCTGGGTTATTAGGAAAAGAATGTGTTACATGTTATGAAATCTTTGAGCAATTGTTTAGTGGGTAGAGTCCTTCCCAAATCTTTGTTCGCGAAGCCTAGCCATGATGTATAGTAAAGTATTTTACAATTTCTAAAGGAGCAATAAATTACAACGTTTGCAACTATGGAAATAATTCTTAGGGATAATGTTTTTAAAGTTCTGCCTTGTGATTCACTTTCTCTAAACAGACTTTGCTTGTTTTATTTATGCTTGCTGACATATATGAAGTTTGAATGAAACAGTGCTACAGGCAGATCTTTTCCTTCTGACTGGGTGATTTTGTAGTCCTGATACATGACCTCCAAATACACATTTTTGCATTGTTTGAACACACTCTGAACACCAGGGCAGCCTCAGAACAGACCTGAATTTCCCCTCTAAGCAGCAGTCCAAGGGTCATCACCGCAGTAATTCAGTCTTGGTGTCCGTAGCAAGCTACTCCCCGCCATTTCCAGCAAGATAGATAACTTGCAGTTCATGTCCCAAGTAAAAAGTGTGCCAGGCCTGTCCTGTGACCAATGGCTCCCTCTCTCCTCCCTTGCAGCTTCCAGTGCCATTTTCCCTCTCCTGTAGTTAAACCAGCTTTCACCTGGTAAGTGTGTGGAATGTGCCAAACTAACTGTTCCCCATGGACACCCATGGGAGAGCTCCTGAAACAGCTGAGGAACTGGCTGGAGTGTATATTTGGGTTAGGACCCAATTAGGACTCCTCATTCTTTCACTGCTCTTTTCCCTTTTTGTTATTTAAAAATAAACCAGAACCAAATGCTGACAAATTTAAGTTCTCAGTCAGCTCCACGGCTGGAGAGTAAGCACTGCTTTTGTTTGCAAGTGAAGCTTCCAAGGGTTGTAGAAACAGGACTCAAAGCACAATTTTGCTGTACCACGTCTCCCTAAATAACAGGCAAGACAGGCAGGTAGCCAGAAAATACAGACCTCAGACACTTTGAGGATGACATTTCAAAAAAAGAAAAAAATTCAAACTTAACACTAGAGACAAGGATATGTGGCACTTGTCTGGCATTTTCATTTGGGATCGACGAGTTGAAGTCAGCACATTACTGCCTGCAACTTCCAGAGAGATTTAACCATCTGTGCTCTCATGTTTCCATTGATTGCATCTGCAGCATGGGAGGACCAGTGAGAATTCAGGATATTGTTTAACATTTTTATTTGCAAAGCAAATATTAGGCATCACATCCTGCAGTCGCATGGAGAATGCGATTCAGCATGAATCCACACCTGCTTTCAAAGATTGTACTTAATACTAAGAACTAGCACAGAAATGCTATTCAAAGTATAGTTTAATCATCAGTTGGAAGACATTTGATGTTGTAGGAAAAAAAGCATGAATGAAAGGTTCATGCTACATTGTTTTAATTTAATAATTGAACTACAGTAAGGTTTTTTTCACTGTGCAATCTGTATTAAATGCTTCTTAGAAAAGGCTTTTTAATGCTAATATCTCAACCCTTGTAGTCTCCAGTTCACATATTAAGCTTTTCCAAATTACAGAAAAATGTGAGAGTAAGGATACTTCTTGTGAGTTTGACTTTGCAGAACTGAACTTTAATCATTTGAAATCTGTAACTTTGAATATTTCAGCTTACTCAAAGTTTGCTTGAAGAACTGTGATTTCCTTGAGCTGTGTCTTCGTCTTCTTTATTGATTAATATACATATATGTGGCTTGCTTCAAATTTCGAAGATGTTTATGGAATTATTTTTAGGAAGAAGATTAATATTTGGTAATTCAGTGAAGGTAAACAGTCTGGTGTCCTTAAAAGTGAAGTTATATTGAAAATTACATAAATGGTGCTAAAGGAAAGGTAAATCTTTGATGTCATGCTTACACAGAACATCTACAACTGCAATGCCACTTGGAAAGCTTTGCTGAAAAGTGGGTAATGAAATGAAAGCTTAGGAAGCATGGATTGAAAGCTTAGGCTTTCTATGTGATGCACAGGGAAAACTTCGGGAAAGATGAGTGGGTTGAGTTCGGGTTTTTTTGGAGGAAAAGGCTTCTCATAAATATGATGCGGCAAACCTACGATAAAGATGCTTAATGTCACGTTATATTTTATGTGCTTTCCTTTGGAGTTATTTATTTTCATTCCCTCATTTCAGCAAAGATATATGGAGCACAGGAAGACATAACTGTTTTCAGGACAGGAGACTGCTGTGAATTGTGATAATGTGTGAACAGTCCTGAACATTTCACTGTCTGTTTCTGTATTTAGAAATTATGAACTCATATGTGTGTTGTTGTACATATAGCTTGGTTGTAAGGAGCATAGACGTAAGGCCAGTGAGTGCTCTTCTCTTTTCTAACTATAGTTTCTGTCAGTGTCATTGCCTGATCTCAGATTTGTCTGATGTTCCACATCCATGTCTTGAAGGTGTGTTTTCAGTCATGTCTTTTAGATGTGGGCCATACTAACTGAGATTTTTTCCTAATCACGTGTTTCCTTTCACCTACATTATTTAGAAAAAGACAATTTAAAACATTCCAGCACACTTAAAGAAAAACACCCAGCAAACAAAAATGAAAGAGATGCTTTTGTTTACACTTAACTATCAGAAATAAAAGAAAGGAACTGAGAAAGGAGCTGTCAGAGTTGCTTTAGAGTAGAGGTTTGCAGTTATAGGTGGGCCCGGCCTTTGGGAAAGGAGCCCAATGGGATGTACAAGGTGTCTCTACCCCCACCCCTTTTGTGAAGGTCTTCCTGCCTTTCCATAGTCTAGAATTTGTGCACAGAGTACCTCTAGGTATTTGCTTTGCAGCTGGGACATAGCTGTGAAATGATGTCCACACCTGGAGTTCTCCCCCTGAAATTAATTTCTAAAGGTTATTTCTTTTTCTGATCTCTCATGACATAACCAAAGAAAAAGGAGATAACCTGGCCATGGACCTTTATGTCTGGGTAGGGTAAAGGTGATGCCAATGGCATTTACACATCTACCTTGGCTTAGTTTCTTAATTAATTAATAGTGCAGTGATGTTATGAGGTTGGTTGGATTTCTTTCCCTCTGCTGCCCTTCCTCTGCCATGACAGCTTTTTCCTTCATGGTTCTTAGGGTGAGATGTTGCATTTCCTTCCAATCTCAAGTCTATATCAGGGTCCAGGCTGATTCATTTAGCTGGATTTTGAGCCCTTGCCTTTCCTCCCCTGGGTATGTGTGATGCATGATACTGGCCCTCTTGAAACAAATTAACATAACAAAATTATTTCAATCATTCAATGATTTTAATAATTTAAAAACGGTGAGCATACGGTACATGCTTAGTTCTCATCTAAATTAGATGGTGCCCTAATTAAGATAAACTAGCTTTTCTCTTCGTTTACAGGAATAGACTGAATCAGGGTTTTTTTCCCTCTAGCAAAACCTGGATGTTCCCAGGCTCACATGGCTGTTTCCATCCAGACTGACTGACCCTGCTCAAGGTGATTGATTTCTGTTTGCCATCAGGGCACAGCAGTAGCAATAAGGAGGCTTCTACTGGCCTGACTTGACTTAGCCAGAGGCTGAGGATTAAACATTTCAGTGCTGGCAGAAGGGACCTTGCTGCCTTTTTTGCTGGGAGAATGATCTGTGGCACTGTGGGGAAATACTGATTTGGTGATCCAGAGGCAGAATCAGTAAGTGCTGAAGACAATACACAAGTTCATGTCATGAAGGCTTATGGAGTTTTGGCAAAGGCATACCTTAAATTTAATTACTATTATTATATAGATTTTACCTAAGATGATTTGCTGGGTCTGCTTGGTTACACAGGTGATGTAAAGAAAGCCATCTGCTTCTGAACAAGGTGATGCAGATTTTCTCCCTGCAACCTTGTTTTCTACCATGCATAAAATAAACATAAAGGTGTGGTGAATTGCACTTTTTCTCATCCCTGCATTGCTGAGGGAGAGGAAGCCTGCTCACTTGCTTTAATATGTTCCTGCTTTTATCCTTTTCCTCATTTTGCCATTTACTCTTGTCAAGAGAGTATGAGAGTGCAGAGTGGGGAGCAATTTGGGTCACTGTGTCTGTGTTTGCAGCATATCAGATAGTTAATGGGTAATAATTCAAATTACCTCCTTTCCAGCTGCCTGCTGACTTGAATCTCATTTTCTCTTGCGTTTCTCATCAGTCCTTCTTTTTATTTTCTTTTTTTCCTTCCCTTGATCTCCAGAAAGGTGCTTCCTAAATGCGCATTTAAGGAGACCCATTGTGGATATGTGAGTGAACTTGAACATTGTTAAGAGAAAGCAGCTGGGTTAAACTGGTACCCAGACATACACTCAGGGAACTTTCCTCCTGCAAAGGCACCAGTTAAGATTTTTCCTGTTGTTGCTGCTGTTCACACAGAAATGAAACTCCTGTATAACAGGCATTAACATAATTGCCTACCTTTATGGCTAGTTTTATACTAGAATAGTTCCCTAAAATATTTGATCCTCTAGTAACATATGCACACCATGAATTTTAATAATGCTAAAATTAAGATCCTATGTTAAAATTAACCAAGAACATGTTGAACAAAGCCACCCCAAAGAAATGCAATGCTTGCAGTCATCTCACATTTTCAGTAACACACTTGAACTGCTAGAATATTAGCATGCTTGTAAAATTTGAAGTTAACTGTGTTTGTAAAAATTTGTATTGCTTCCTATCAGTTGCTGATCTGGAGTACACAAACATTATTTAAAATAAATAGTTTTGTATGCTGCTGGGAATTTTACGAAAATCTTTTACCAGCTCCTGTTTACACATGTAAATTCTAGTTCTTTCAAATGCACACATGAAATATGACTTTCAATTGCACATCTTCAAGCTCTTAATTAAGTTCAAAGGATAGATGTTTTCAGAAAAGAAACATCTTTTTTAAACAATACAAATTGAGATTTCAGTGTGAAATATTGCGATTTCTCAGTTTTTACCACCAAAGTGCACAGTCTAAAAATAAAATTGCTGACAAGTACTTAACTACAATGGCGTAAGGAAGTGTATCCAGAATAAATAAATAAAACAGCCTTTAGCTAAAGCACTAGAGTAAAATGAACATATAATTCATCTCAGAAGCCACAGTTGGAAGGTGGTATGCTATGACTGGGTTGTCCAATTTATCAAGACAAAGCACTTCACTGTATCTTGGTTGAAACTGCTCTGAAAAACCACATTTTCCACTGTACAGGGGCCATTAAAACTAAATTACTTGGAAAATCAGTAACCACTAAATTATGGATGTATTGCCATGTACACGTGCAGTAGTAAAGAATTCTAACTTTGTAAACAAATCAATAATTTTTTTAAAACAAAAATGAAAATTAACTGTAAGAGACTTTATATACTAGGATGTCTGCAAGTAACCATGACAACAGTCTGGGCTTCAAGTTTATTTTCTGTATCTGAGCATGTACATTTTTTCTTAAGTGAAAAAAGAGGCGTCAGGGACTACTGTACAAGAACTAGGAAAAATAACTATGCTCTTGTTAACTTACAAGTGAGACTAGAGCTATGTCACTGTAGGTATATTCCTATTTTTATGAAACAAATTTTGGTTGTATCTTTTTTCTGTCAGTGTCAGATATGCTTCTTACTCATAGTACTGTGTCCCACTGACAACTAAAAACTGTGTATTTTCCTGATATCATTAGATGGGATATCAGATATTTTTAGAACTGGAATTTTTCTTCAATTGCACAAGTGTAACAATCAACAAATTAGACCTAACCTACTTATGGTAGGGCTTTAAAAGAAAATAAATAAATACATAAATGAATTATATCTATAGATATAGATATAAATATACATGGAATGTGTTTTATTCTGTTTATAATTACAAGGAGAAATTTGAAGTTGAAATAAAAAGAACTGTCTTCTTCTATGATGAATGCTCATATTTTGCAGCAAATATCTGAATTTTAAAAATAAACTTTGTATAAACGTTAACATGGCTACATCAGCTGTACTATATCCAAAGACAATTAAACTAATCTACCTTCAAGGAGAAATATTTTAATTTTTCCTCATAGAAAAGTAACAAAATAGTGATAGCAAAAGTACATGTTGAACCTCTGGCCATCTGGTTGGCAAAAGTGTCAGGACATGTATTCAGAGGTGATTTTGTGGCCCAAAAGAATAAAATGAAACATCCCAAACGGTTGCTCAGCCTGTTGAGATGCAATAGAGAACCTGCAGCAGACTTAATGTTTTTTGCTCGGCAATATAGGGTCATAAAGCATAAGAACCAGTAAATTCAGTCCTATAAAACAATTGCTTTGTGGCCCTACAGCGTGAAAAGCCTTTTGCCATTTTGGCATACTCTGTGTAATAAATCTCCCGCTCTACTTGGCAAATTATCAAAAACAATGTCCTACGAGTTGAGAAATTCACCAGATTATTCCTTTACTATGATGTGAAGTTTTTCCATTACTAATGAATTAAGTATTAAAATCAAAACAACTCTGAGTTCACTGTCCAATCTGGAGTACACATTTCTCTGCTAGCAAGCAGCAACAATTTTTTTTTTCTTTTTCTTTCTCTGTCCCCCCTTCTTTGTCCAAATGAGGGGGGGAAGAAAGAGTTGAAAAAAAGAACACGCAATTGGCAATGAAGTAACAAAAGCTGTGTTGATGATAATCTCTTATTTTACTTATTTTAAGGAATTACCATCACATAGAGAAAAAAACTTCTAGTTAGAGGACATGCTAAAGCCACATGCACCACGGCCACATACCAAAACTTCATGCTTCAAGTTTTACTTTTCAAAACAGCACCTCTGCTTAGAATGGTATAACTGCAAACAGGCTTCGTTCCCATATTTTCAGCAAGAGCTTCAAGTTATTATTATGACTGATTAGATGTTGATTTTTTTTCTAATTCTGTGAAATAATTCTGTTTTCTATATACTTCTGATGTATTAGTTTGCTTTTACATTTTTTGGGGGTCTTACCTGTAACACTTCCATTGTGTATATAAATATTTATTAAACATACTGTGATGTTTCCAAAAATTCAGAGTTTGATAAGTCTCTTTGTGGGTTCTCTAACCATAGCATCATAAATACTGGCTTATAATGACTAGATTTAATGAGCTGGTTCATCAATACAGGGTGTCTGGCTTTAGATTCAGAAAGTCACCAAGAAAAAAAGGTTGTATCTTTGGTTAGTCACTCTTCTATCCTTTTATTTTCCTGGAGTGAACTTCAGTCTACAAGTTTACAAAGTATTTTAGGGGAGGATGTCCATCTCTTCCGTGTACCTTTACATTCTATACATATGATTATGCTTCATGGGAACTGTTATTGCTGCTTCTTGAGGAGATCTGTTGATGCGTTTCTTAGCAATTTTTAAAGTATTAAAGTATTTTGTGTAATATAGAGATTTTTAGTAGGGTCTGTTGTGATAAGACAAGAGGTAATGGTTTTAAACTAAAGAACTGTAGATTCACAGTAGATATAAGGAATAATTTTTTTATTAAGGGAGTGGTGAAACACTGGGACAATTTGTACAGAGAAGTGGTAGATGCCCCATCCCTGGAAACATTCGTCAGGTTGGAGACACTCCAAGCAACCCATCCCTGTTCATTGTGGGGACCTTTAAAGGCCCCTTACAACCAAACTATTCTATGACTCTATGATACTGTTGCCTCTTCTGACAGCTAGGGCATTTACCCTGACTTTGGGGAAGCTCAGGCTTAGCATCCAGTATCCTTCCTGAGTATTTTTGCCATAGAGCATTGTACAGATGGGAAACTTACCATCTTATTCTCATTTTAAAATTGAGTCCTGTATTGTGCCAGATATTTTTACCTTCTACGTGTCCACAAACAGAAAGCATTGGGGTGTTTATTGTATTCATCTTAGAAATAACTGTCTTTGAGCAAAGAACCAAAAATATTTTTTCCAGTTTACCCCAAAAGAGATAGTCACTGAATGAAATCAGAGGGTGAAACTGATGCTGTGTATGAAATATACTCCAGCTTATCATTTCAAATTGTGAAGTACCTTTTTTTACTCCCTTTATTCTAGGCCACTTTCATAGTGAGCATCCTGGTTTTGTGGCCTGATTGCTTGTGACATAATTTCAATTAACTTCACCAGCCCAGAACAAAATATAATGTACATGCCTTTTTAATGTTTGCAATGACAAAAGCACTTCGCTCTGCTTCTGGAAGGTATCCTGAAAAATGGGAATTAATAAATGGATCAAATCCTTGCAAGAGGTCCAATTTTGTCCAAACAAATTGGCATTAATAATCATTAATGTCATACTAATGTCATACTAACACTAATTGGGTCCTGTTGTGCTATGTGATATGTGCCTGTAATAATAGAAAATATGATAGCATTTCACTTTCTCCCATTTCCCAGCAACACAGACAGCTATGTTTATCTGAAATCAATCTTACTGAACATGAGGTCTTTGATAAATAAGGCAGTTTTTTTGTGCGCGCACAGCAGACTCACATAACCAGTATTTTATCATCAGTGTGAGATTTGAGGTAAGTCTGAATGTCACAGTTAAATAGTTTGAGATGCTTACAAGCAGTTTTTCGCTAAACTGTAGCCCAGAAGGCTGGGGATCTGTTGCCCTTTCTATGGGCACTGGTGGGGTTACCTCTGCCAGCATTTGACTGCAGTGAGGTTATTTGCCATTTGATACATCTGTTGAGTGTGGCTCCCTGCCTCCAAGAGGCATTAAATAATCAGCATAACCCCCAAATCCTTGCTTCTTAGCATAATGTGTTGTGGGAGAGTTTGTCCTGTATCCGTATGGTATTCCTAGTTACATCTTATTAGGCAGATTGTCTAAATGTAATTGTTATAATTGTATTAGAACAGACCTATAAAACTAATCGAGAATTGAACAAGGAGTGCAGTTCCCCTTAGCTGGATTTTTGTCACCCTGATAAGGGCTGTATGTCTTTCTGTGTTACATATTTGGGGAGGGTGATAATTACTACCATATCTATCAGCAGTGGTGCAGTGCTTTGATAAAAAGCTATTCTGTTCATAATCAAATGACTAAGAAGTTATTTTTGGCTTTGTTTATGGAAAAAAGACATTTTGTGAGATTATAGTTGGAGTTTGTGGAGCAAAAAAGATTAATATTTTCTCGGCATCATAGTTTACAGAGAAGCAGACAGAAGCAGGACCCCTGAGACCTTCAGTCAGTGTGGGGAGCTGGTGCTCTGGTTTGAAGATGTGAGTGGACATATGCAAATCCCTATCATGGTTTTGCATGGTTAAGAATTAACTCCTTTTACATATGTTCTACATGAGGATGAAGCATCATGTTGGAAACTGCTTGAGCCATCATTATTGTTTCATAGCATTGTTGTACTCTTCTTCTCTTACTTATTTCCAACTGAATTGAGATTGGGTCAGGAATGAGGACTCCTCATTCTAGAAATAAAATTTAGTGGGATATTATTTACAGTTCTGATAATATAAATTTTAAAAAATGTTGGTCTATGGGTTGCAGAAGTAAGGTGTTTAGCAAAAATGGTCTTAGACAAAATTAGATGGGAGAAAATACAATGCTAGACACAAAGCTGGACTTGATGAAGTACAAAAGGAATATAGTTTGCCCAAATTCTATTTCAGGAATAGCTGATAGATTCAGAGTCATACATGCAAAGCGGGCTAAGGCTTATCCTCATTGTCTAGTAGCCTCTTAGCATAACACCAATACATTAATGGAAGTATCCATTAACAGATCTGTGCCAAGAGATTTCCAATTTGCCATAACTTAAATGTATTATGAAATTAGAACTTTTTAACATTTAAACAAACTTCAGGGAAAAAAAAGTGATTGCTAATTCATGGCAAATTGAGCTCAATTTATTACCTGGTTAGTACATTTTTCTCTGTACACAGTAGAGTTCCTTATGTGTAGACTGGAAGAGTGTTATACTTGGTTTCATAAACTGTTTTGATACCACCCTGGTTCTGTGAGGAATCAGTCTTTTTTTTCCTGTGGTTGATCCCGAATGTGTATTTGGCTCTCACTGAAATACAGGATTGTCAGGAACCAGGGAGGGAGGTCTTCTTCCAGAAAACAACTCTGCTGCTGGGAACAGAAGAAGATGATGAAATGAGAAGTGAGGCAGATTTAGAATGACCATATCTTGTGTGGCTCAGGACTATGTGCAGAAGCTGCTGTCCCTCACAGTGCTTGGCTGTTGTGACTCAATTTGCCCACTTTTGGTTTAGGATTGTTTTAAAAAGGAGGTGATTCTTGACAAGAGCGGCTACAGAGGAACTGTTTTATGGCTTCTTTCATGTTGAAAAGAAAATACTGTACTGACTGCTACAATGGTGGAAAGCTGGGAAGGGGTAGGATTCATATCACACACCCATCTTTTTCAGGAGGTGAATATAATATGTGTATATGTGTGTTGTGGTATATAACAATCTGAGTCAGTTTTGCCTACTTTATTCAAGCAAGTTGTTTTTTTCTTTACAGTTGTATTTTCTGTTTAAAATTGCAAAATAGCTGTCAATATTTACTGTTACATACTACTTATATTTTATTTCAAAAATTTCTAAGTGCTACAAATTTTAGAGCCATCATGTTTGACATACCACCAAATGTGAAAATTTCAGGCTTAACCTCTCTGTGGTAGTCTGTAGTATGTTCTGTGAGTGAAGAAATAGTATTCTCAGCTTGTTTAGTTCAGTAACTAAAGAGATTCATTTGGAATTGAAATACAGTTGCATTCTGCCTGATTTTACATATAAAATAAGGCTTTCTTAAATTCCTTCAATATGTGATCGTCAGGAGTTTTAGCTCGTTGAGCTGAAAATATGACTTTCTTTGGATTTGTAAATAATTTTCCGAAACTGGGGATAATGGTGGGGAGGGAGGAGACTGTTTGTGTATGAATCCAGAAGCCTGATAAATGTACATGACTATTTCTAGGGCATTATTTTCTACATTTGGTGATTCTAATTTCCATCTGAATGCAGTTTGACACAAATTACTGTTTCACTGTTTCATGAATTAGAAAGCAAAATGTCAGCAAATTAATAAATTTTCTGATACAAAGCTATGTAAATATGTTTTCATTTATACCTAGTGTCTCTGTGTGTGCAAATATGTATTACCTGTGTAGCCTTCTAGTTAGCAACAAGTAGTGCCAAAAAGTTGTGGCTAATTGGAAACCAACAGGTTTTAGTAGTTAACAATCAAGATCTTTAATTAGAAAACCAAATTAAAAAGCAAATTTTGAAGAAAATATTTTAATAAATTTAAATAAAGATTTCTTAATAATTCAGAATCATACTATTTTGAATTAATAAATTCAGTTCTTTAAATTGATCCACAAATGTTTTATTACCTTTACTACTTTCATTATAACAACAAGAAAAACATTTAGATTAAAAAGAAGAGCATTTAATGGGATATTGAAACTCTTCGATAGCTGTATTTCCTGAAAAGTAGTTGTGTCAGAGGCATCACAAACAAGATCCATTTTGCTTTTGGATAAGCTCAGGTCTTTCCAACTTTTTTTTTTTATTGAGCATAAGACTCTGTTGATGAAATGTAAATTGCAACAAAAGACAAAAGTGCTTTTTTCCCCTCCTGTGCAATTTGACTCAGACATTGAGAGAAAGAGAAAAAAAAACCAGAATATTTCCCCTTTTTTACACAGATTGATTTGTGTCCATGGGTATGAGTTAATACCATGAGGAAGGGAGACCAAATTGAATCAAGTCTGGGCTATTTTCCAGTAAATTGCTTTCTTAGCAGGGGTAACACTGACAGAATCTTGAGTTTAAAGGAACAACATGAAGGAAGCTGTTCAGCAATCTAAAACAAACTTTCAAAGAAGCAGGTCAAAACAGGAAATGTTTGCATAAAAAAAGAAACATCTGCCTAATAGGAACTAAATAGGCCTTCAATTCAGCAGTTCATACTGGCAAAAGTTTGCCTTAAGCTTACCTGTTCATATTAGTAAGAGTCCAGAAATTGTATATGTAAATGTGTCTTCTGTGCGTCTCTGGCTCTGTTTCTAAGGTAATCTATAATCACTTTTTTTCTCTACCTAGACACAGACTCACTCAATTGATTTCCATCCACCCAGATTTTAATAATACTGCACCAGAGTGCAGTATTACTACCAGAGATGTAGTGTAAAGGTGTTGGTCCTTGCACCAGTGCTTTTATAGTGACACCTGTAGCAGAGGTTCTTTACTGGCTACACCAGGATTTTTTTAAGGTTTATGAGATATAGTTTTAATGGTATGTAACACTATAATAAGTGTTAGTTTGGGGTCTCATCAGGGACTTGTAATCGAATTTACAGGAATATGCTTATCTATTCCATACATTTGTCTGTTGCATAATGTGGAATTTGTCTGTCACATAGACAAATCAAAGGTTCCAACTGGAACAAGATAAAGAGTATTCACCAAAAGTCACTTGGAAGGTCAATCAGGAGCACAAATTTGCTTCTGATTAGGAAAAAGCCTTAGAAGAATAGTATTATAGAAGCAGACTCCTCTCAGTAGAAAATAGACATTTATAATATTGAGTAAAAAAACCACTCATCATTCTTTTAATGAAATAGCCTTATGGAGTCAGCCTACGGTTTTAGCTACCCTTATTTATCCTTATTTATAGTCTTCCAGGACAAACCAGTGGATTCTTAGAGAAAGAGTGAAAGAGCCAACATCCTCCTTGAGGTCTCCCCTAGAAACCACCTCAAATTATAAAGAAGGGTTCAGGGCTTTCTAAACTGAAAACTGACTTCTTTCTATTGTGCTTAGTAGAGCCAAAGCATATTTCACTGCATACTTTCCCTCTGTGTCCCTAATTTCTGAACCATGAGAAATAATAAATGTTTTCTTTTCATGTCATGATTGTGTAGACGTCCCTTCTTCAGTAATTTCTTTCCCCACCCTAGAGACCTGTTTGTTATTATACAGTATTTTATCATCTTTCCTTGTTCTTTTTCTACATAAGGAGAAGAAATATGTATCTACATATCTGACTTTTTTTAAAAGTGGGTGTTGATTAGATTTCACAAGGGAAAAGTGCACTAGGCTACAAGAGTGAGTATTGCTAATCACAAGTGGGTAGAAATATAGCTTACTAATTTTATCCTAATGCACTTCAGAGAGAAGAAATCCAAGCAGTGAAAATAAAAGTGTCACATGTCCTCCATTATTTGCTTATGGAAGCAATAATACACAGTAGATGGTATTGCAAACATGAACCAGTCCTTTTTTTTTGTTGAAATCCATGTCAGTTGATTAATTTGAGTAGAAGAAGGTTATGTCAAAATGTTAAATATTGTATGCGCATTATTCCAAGACTTGTGAAACAAATAACTGCATGTACTGATTCTATTTTTATAAACGCATATTAAAATAAAAAATAGCAGTTAATATTTTTGCTGAGCAATGTTGACCTATGCATGCTTGGTCAGTAATTGCAGTGCTGCTCACTGACTAATTATTTCCTCAAGACAAAGCAATTTTTAAATTATATTTTTCCATGTACTTTTGATAACTATTAGTAAGAAGCTCCTGTCTTTCAACCTAACTGCTCCCAGAAAAAAACCAAACCAAAGCAAAATTATGGATCTGTCACTTATCTTCAATTGTTTGCCATGATTAAGTATATGTAAAGTATCCAGAAGTGACAATGAATATAAATGGCATTTCTGGAGTTGTCTTGTTTTGAGCTCTCAGCTCATTCTGCCTTGGAAACATTTTGAAGGTTGCCAGTTCCATAACAGATGACAAATCTTAATTGTACTGAATCCATTGTCATCAGAGGAGGTGTGGTTTTTCTATCCTGATCCTGGGAGATTTTGCTTCAGATGATCCAAACCAAGCTAAGGTCTCAATTCTAGCCTTGGCAGAAGATAGTCAAAGGCTGTTCTGTTTTCATGTCTTTGTGGAGACTCACATGTCATTTCTGCAGAAAGCACCCCTGCTCCACGATCCAAATAACTCAGATTTCTCAGTTAACTCCTGTATCAATTGTTTTACCTTTTTCATTTGCCATAGGACTCATTTTTAATTCAGTGTTTATATTGACCACTTTGTCCAAACTCAACAAGTATAGCGCATAGGTCTCAGTGCAGGGAAAGGGTGACATATACCGTTGGTGTGTGTATGTATATAGATGTGTATCAGACACAGTAGTCATAAAACTTGTCATTGTTTCTAACTTGTGTAATTAGACCGTGTGGTTTCTTATTTAAATTCAGTCATCTGCATTCTTGAGGCTTCTCCCAAGTGGATGTGCTTCTTGAAATGCAACACTCTTGCTTCTGTTTTCTAAGTGCACAACTGGCATGTTAGTTTTAAGGGGGTTTTCCAGTCATGTGACGTAGCAAATTTAAAAAAAATTATTAAACTCTTTTTGACATTTGAATTCTCCAAGTGAAAACAAGCTTTTTATTGAACATTTTTAAGGCTTAAGAGCTGCCTTTTTGCGTTTGCTTTGCAGTTGACCCTTTCGTCTTATTTTGAATTACCAAATGAAAACAAGGTTTCCCTTCAAAGGTTTGTTGCCAGGGTAACTGGCACTGACGCCAAAAGATGAATACTCTAACTACTTAGGATAATGCCTACTTTGTGAGCTAAATAAAGAGCTAAATTACAGAGAAGGATGTTGGATAAATCTGAAATATCAGAGGAGAAAAACCAAGATTATTAAGGTTGCAGAATTCAGACAGGATTATTTCCTTTTGCACTGGTAATGGTTGCATACACAGACCGTGTATACTGCTCTGCAGCCAGGCTCTTGGCTCTCTCAGTCCCACTGATCAACTTAACAGTGTTGGTACTTTTACCTCTGCCTGGATAATATATAGGGCTGTGGACGCAAGAGGCAGGAAGGCAGAATTTTACAGAGGAATAATGGTTACTAAGTTTGCAAGAAGTTCAGTATTTTGAGCTTGAGGTTGAGAGGCTCAGCTGCTGCTGGGGGAGTTATTGTTGGAATCCAGGATTTCTTAGCAGAACATGTGCAGAGTTCATGTAAATGAAGCAGAAAAACCTCTCTGTATCTAATACTGTACAATGGAAGGAAGTGTTTTTTTTGATATTTGATTCGAATGTAGAAACTGTCTCAGTCCCTGTCCTCCCAAAAACCTGCTGATGCTTTTGGGGGTTATGGCAGAAGGAAGTTTTCAAAATAGTTCAGTGGCAATACTGAATAGTATCATCAGAACTTGATGTCTACTAATGTTGCTGTATTTGAGCAAAATGATGAAAACAAATATCTCAATTTAATATCAAAAGTTTTAAGTTTTTGGTTTCTTACAGTTAGTTAATGCACTGAATAATTTTAGTCACTGGGTGTTACACCAGATCCATACATACAGGTGCAATTTTCACAAACTGTGTTTCGTGTGATTTGACTCTAAGAAATACAGCAAAAATTGGGGTATAGACTTCTGTATGTGATTTTGTGGACTGAGTAGTCAATACTGTTCCTTATAAATCTATTTTTTGCTGTGACTGCTAGGAGTTTTCAGGCAGATCCAGATTTGATCTGAAGGTGCAAACCGGTTCTTCTTTTCCAAGCCAATGCACTGTTAATTTTACTAAATAAAACAAGTACAGTTGTTTGACTAACAATATACAAAAAAACACTAGGATGGCTCAGACTGCATTTATGCTGGAGCTTACATTTACATAGAAGATCTCTTTGCTGCTCTCTGCAAAGGCTGTCAACACCCGTCACAGTTGTGTAAGAAGAAAGATTTCTGCAGGTTGGCAACAAGAGCCAGCAAACTGCTGCTTTCACTTTCCATGAGCTTTTGTTATTATAAACCCTTTCCACTCTGGAGGCAATAGAGTCACACCATATACCATAGAAGCACAACCCAAAGGTGACACTGTCCGTGATACCTCAGTGAAATGTGACTGAGTCCCCCCACCAAAAGTCAAAAAAGGGAACAGGAAGAACTCTTTTCAAATGTGCTGTTACTGTTTTTTATAGGCCATGTAACATTCTGCTCTGTTTTGAGTACTTTTTTGAGTCTCGAAGTATGGGCCCAGCCTTCAGCGTGCTCATTGCATCAGTGGTGTCACATGATGCAGGATCTAGGGCACTTGAGCCCAGGTAAGTTCTGTTTTTAGCAACTATGTAATTTAATTAAATTCATTTGTTTTATCTCAGATAAGAAAAATAGCTTTGCATAACTAAAAAATATAGTGAGAACTAACCTAAGGATATACTTCAGCACTGTCACCTATCCAGTGCTCCAGTATATTTCTGTGGTTATTCTGAAGTTACCAGCAGTGCTTTTCATAGACAACAGAATGGCCAAACAAATATGTAGTTTTCCTCTGTGAACTTCACTTGCAGTTTGGTCTCACCAGAACAGAGCTAAAATTCTCCACCTACAAAACCATCTGATAGATTGGAAATGTCTACCTTTTAAGAAGCAAAACACACCATTCTTTGCCATATACCACGCAGAATAGTAGAAGAGACTCCTGGCTTGTTTCCTGCGCAAACCATCCCCAGAATCAGAGCCCCCACCGTGGAAGTTACTGCCAGAAGAGACCAGGCACAGTCTGTGACTGCCTGTTTCTCGTTTCTAGCTGCTACATGATTTTGCACAGCAGGCTTTCCAGGGAAATTCAAGGACTGATAGCAAAATCAGTTTACTTATGCTTAAAAAAATACAGTAACAGATGTAAGATGTAAATAAGAATTTGTAATTCACCCAGGACTTTACATTTAATTACTAATAGTAATGATACTATTTGGGATGAGGAAACAAAATTTAGAAAATGAGTGATAACTGTAGAAGGTCAGCTTTCTGGACTTTTCATGGATTGAGGTGAAATTGTAGCAATCATCCAGAATCTTCTACCAGTTTTTGCAGTACAGACAAAACTTTAATAATTTCTGTTTAAACTTTTTTTAAGTTTATACTTGTGCACACTGAAAAGTTGACTTAGTTTGTATCTGAATTAAACCCAACTGTAATTATAGAATGCTTTCAATATAAAAGAGGCTCCTCCAGTTTCTCATGTCAAAAAATGTTAAGCTTTTTTCCTGACATTTTAATTTTGATCTTATCTTTGTAAAATTGTGATCTAGGGAAAATTCCTCTAACTGTAAAGTTACATCAAAAGTTTGTAGATCTCGGAGGGAGATTTGGACCTTGATTTCTTACAGTTCTCGGCATGTTTATAATGAACTGAAATGAACTGAAATATTAGATAATTATTGTAGTCGAATGTACTGTTAAATGTCCAGTGAAAACAAATGCCAAATGGCCTGCTAGTTTCATTATATTTTCCATGCAATTTGCCTATGTAGGCCTTCTTATTCATTGTATATTTTGAAAAAAAAATCGTAGTTATTTGTAATTCTAATTTTGTATTCTTTCTACTTTTTTTTTTTTTTTTTTACTTCAATGAACACTATCTTTCATTTTAATCATACAGCTTCATAAGCTTTGCCTAACAGCTTTTTGGAAAGGAATGACTCCTAAAATAGTAAACAGAAAAAACCTCTGTGCATGAAACACAAATTGTGCAACTATTTTACTTCTATTTTTGCACTCTTTTACTACAGAAATTTTAAGGTCCTAAAGTAAGAGTTGTACAATTAGCAATGGCCCTGCATGATGAGCATCTGAATGAAGGCACATTCTGGTTGAACTAGCTGACACCTTGTACAGGAATGTTCTAAAATCCAGCTATTTTTAGTGTGAGAAATAGATATCTACCTTGAAGCTTGAATTTTTTCATTGCTAGTTTATATGCTTTTGCTTTTGTACCAACCACGTCTTGTCTCCACTCCCTCACTGCCCCTTGTATATCCAGGCATATGGATTATACTCCCTTTGGCTTGTTTTTGCTGTACCAAAACAGCCATTTACTCTTACCCTCCTCATACAAGAAGTTCTCAGGGTTTTTTTGAAAATGATTGTCTGGATTTCTCCACCGTATGCCAGAGAAGCCTCTCACCTATGTCTCTTGCAGTTTACTTCTCTGTCTCAATGGGGGATGCTACTTCAGGCTGTTAATTTCTTCATCTCTAAGGACATACACAAGGCCATGTTGGTCAGAGCAAAGATACGTTACCTGTGATTGCCAGTGTGCACAAGTATGGAAAGACATGCTATGCTCCAGTGAACTGTGGCAGTGCCTCAGCAGGGAGCTACATTGAGAAATGCTCAAACTGTACTTTGAAGCTCTTTGTACTTTGACATTCAACTCTCTTCCAGTATTCTGTTCTTCAGCTTGATGGTACTTATTGTCAGCACTTACCTCTCTAAAAGTGCTGGACATGGTATTTCTTTCAATAAGAGTTTCTTGCAGATTAATGCTTAGGAGTTTGGGAGTTGAATAATAGAAGTGTCAATTTATTACAGTATAAAAGTATATACTTCAGATTAGTTAAATATTCATGCAAGAATATTGAACTTAAGGATTCAATTCAGTGAATGTTAGTACTAAATTTTGTAGTGTGATGCTGATTTATGTTCAAGTAAGTCCAAAAGAATTCTGTATGCGTTAAGTAAAGCTCAGAGTGGGTTTACACTGATATTAGTGACAACAGTGGGTGTTAAAGGACATCTGTTAAGTCATCAATGTGCTGGTAAAGCATGAGAAAAATAAAATATTTTATGACTATCACTATTAATGAAGGCTTTTGAATTGAGATTATTTTTCAATCTATTTTATGTGATCCGTAAATTGAGATCACTTCACCAATCAGAAACTGGATATCTGGATTTAAGACATCTGCCTTAGCCTCACAAGACGCAGCAACTAAAGCTTGTATGTAAACCTATGGAGAGGACAAAAGGCACCTTGAGAGGCAAAGATATCATAACTATCATCTTTGATATTCATTTTAGGACAGGATAAAGTGCTCTTTCCAGGCACCCAACTCTTTCAATTAGGTCTGAGACAAACCAATTGGACTATGCTTTTTCCCTGTATATGTGTGTGCATGTAGCAGAAGATGGAGAACAGACTTCAACTGATGCAAGGCCAACAAGAGAAGCAACATTGTTTTTAAAGACTGATGAAGCCTTCTTGAAGTAGAAAAACTGTTGTGATTTTTATAAAACTCAGATACATGTAAGGCAATGATGACAGCTTCCTTTAAGGAACTGTTGGGGGGGGGGGGCTATACCAGAATAAAAGTGAGTTAATAAGTTAATTCAAATTAGCTGTCCTATGAGATGCTAAAATAGTCAGTGATTCATACTTGCTTATGGAGGCATCTTAGGCAGTTGGAAACAGTGCAGGACAGCCACATCAGCTTTTTCTTCTCTTGTAATTTATTCGTGCTTTCTGTTGGATGTTACATGAAGATTTTTTACAGATACTGAAGAATAACTTTTTGAATCTAAATGTTTAAAAGACAGGACAAGTAATGTGTAATGGCTGTATGAAACGGAAAAAGATGATTTCACAACAGTGAGTATTGAAAATTCATCATTGAAAATGCATAAAAGCATTTTGTCATATTTTTTCCATTTTGATGATGTAGGTTTTCAAAAATGTTTCAGCAATGGAATGCCTTTTTCTGTTTATTGATAGTCATGTTTCCGTATCCACAGTCAAGAGGAAGGAAAAGCTTCTAGAAATCAGTGGTGGGTTTTCAGAGAGTTTGTCTGTATTCCTTGGACTGTATTGCTTGTAGAGTCATTGTATCCAAAGACTAGTATGGCATAATTGCCACAGAAGTAAAAATTCAGTAAAATCATTTGGTAGGTAAAAAGCATCATCTTACAGAAAGTCATGTAAATATATATGTGAATATATTCTCAAATTACTACAGAAAAAGTTTACTATGTATTAACATGGGAAAAGATTCCCTGAAATCATGTTTTATTGCCCATATTTCTGTTTCCTCATTATTTTTTGAGTTATTAAAATTTCATATTTCACTTTTAGAAAATTGCATTTTGTAAAAATCAGAAATGCTAAATATAGCATTAAGAAACCTTATTTAGATGAAAATTTGCTGATACTCTCGTTATAATTCTATGAATATGGTAGTAGTCCTATTTGATAATTAGTAACATTTCCCAGTTTATCCTGTACATACAACAGTGCAAAGATATCATACAAAGATATCATATAAACAGGTTGATTTTATGTATTTGTAGTTGTAACGGAGAGAAGATTCTGAATCTGATCTCTTTGTGATTTGGTTCTAACATAACATAGTGGCAAGAGCATTTTAGATGCTTAGAAAGAATAAAGATCTGAATTTTTTTGTTCAATTACCTATCAGTTCCTGAAAAACAATCCAGAACATGAGTCTGTTACACTTTATTTGTGGCAGCTATGATTCAGCGTGCCAAAAGTGGAGCAATAAAAGTATTTCCTTGATTCTGTATTCTTTGGCAGGCGCATAATGAATAATAAAATACAATCTCTTTAGAAAAACATGTGCTATCTTTTCACCCTAATTTTGTATGATAGTAATGAGAAGATTACTTGGTGCTTTTATTGTCATATCAAGTGGCTAACTGTTGAAATACAAGGCTGCTGCTATATATTCCTGCTAGGAAGTGGAGCATATGTGTGTGCAGCCTCATGCCTAACACTACAGATTGCCACCTTTTGTCATTCCCACTATATATAATTAGCTAATTGGTTCTGTGGTATTTTCTTAATTTCTTTAATTATGAATTAAAATTAATTCAAGTGTTGATAAAGTAATATGCATCTTTTGTTTTAGAATGAGAACATTTGTCAGTCTTATTTCTATGATTATTTGTAAATATATATTTCTTTATGGAATCTAGTGTAATATATACACACATTTAAGCAGTAAGTAATTTCTTTCTGTCTGACACATAAGTTTAAAATAATTCTCATCTTGTCAGTTGTGACCTCAAAATAAAGACTCTTATTAAAGTCTGCACAGTGTTGGGAGGGGAGGGAGGGGAGCGTGGAAGTACCTATAACATGTCAGAACTTTAAAGCCATTACTCCCTTCATGTGATGTTCCTTTTCCTGTATTTTTGCTGTAGACCTTTTGAGTTATTGTAGTGACAAAAGGAGACTTTAGTAGCCTCTTCTCCAGGTCCTCTATTACTGCATCCATGGATCATTATTTTTTTTATCAGAAGGGTTAGACATTTAAACCAGTAATTTAAAAACATATCTCCATTTAATCACCTAAATTATTTTAATTTATTTAAATCAGTCTTTGAAGTTGGCAAAGCCCTTTCTGAATTTGTAGTTCTCTTCCAACATTGTTTCACAGAAGTACAAGTTCTCTAGAAATTTCCAGTTTAAATAATTTAAATGATGATGGTAACTAGCTTTATCTAGTGCCACGGTGTTTTGTAGGCGAGGGGATGTGGTAGCACCTTCCTTGCTCATTTCTGTTTATTAACAGAACAAAGAGAAAATCCACAGTGCAACTGTGGTTGAGAGTTTTTCATGCATCAGTTACTAAATCTCCCAAATTTAGGAGTGGGAAGATCTCTGAATGTCTTTTGCTTTCTTATCTGACAGGGTTCATTCTTTTTATAATTAAAATACATTTAGAGTACTCCACACAGCATCCTAAGTAGCATACTGTTCAAAGCTGCAAGAGAGTCATTACTCCAGAATTGTCTTTTGAAGTCTTGTCTTTTACGTGTTTATCTACTTTTCCAAACCATGCCAATGGAACACTCTTTATTCTTGAAAGGGCATGAGTCAGTGGGCACAAACTGAAGTACACATTTCTTTATACATCAAGGCAATTAAAAATACTTTTAGTGTTGATTTTAACAACTTATGTGATAAAGATCTTCCAGCATTTAAATTCTGGCAGGAAATGTGCCTCTTTTTCTAAGCCTTGTTCCAAGTGTTTTAATTCCTGCTTCCCCGTTCAGGTTTTTTTCTCTTACACTAATCTTTCACAGGCATAGTCTCCAGGACCAGAGGGTTGACCCATCATGAAGGTGGCCTTTGGAAAAATACAAAATGGAAAATTTATGTTCTGAAAACTGGGTATTAAAAGCATGTTTGGGAAAATTGAGATATTTGATAATTAACCATGACATCCAACTTGCTATCAACAGGTTGGGTGGAAAACTGTACGGATAGTATATTATGCCAGTTGTAAATGTAAGATGTTAAAATCAGATAAGAAATTAAAAGACAGGCTTAGAACAGATTGCAAAACCTACTGTCTTTGAACATGCATGCATCAGAAACAGATCACAGATGAAAGGGATGGTCAATAAACCAGACCAAAAAATTCAACAGAGTGGTGAGGCAACTTGTGAGGCACAGGCCTCTGGGTCAGGGAACAGGGCTGGCAGGGTAGAGCTGTGGAGGTGACTTGAAAGGTTTTGATTTCACCAGACACAGGTGTGTCTCAGCCTCAAACCCTAAGTACAAGCTGCCATCTCCCACTGACTATTAGCATCTAACTTTAGCTTATTCTGCTAAAACCCAGCCAGCCCCCCATGGTGTGCTCCAGCAGAGGTAGTAATGTGGTGGAAAAATGAATTGTACTCTGCTGGTTTTGAGTAAAATAGAAAGATTGCACTGGAAAAGATTCTCATAATCATCAGACTGGTGACCTGTCGCTGTAGGGTTCCACAGGGCTCCATCTTAGGCTCTGTGCTCTTCAACATCTTCACAAATGACTTGGACATAGGACTGGAAGTGAAACTAAGCAAGTTTGCCAACAAGTCAAAACTAGGAGGAGTTGCTGACTCCCTTGAAGGCAGGGAGGCCCTGCAGAGAGACCTGGACAAATTAGAGAACTGCGCAATCACCAACCATAGGAAGTTCAACAAGGGAAAGTGCCGAATTCTGTACCTGGGATGGGGCAACCCCAGATATACATACAAACTGGGGAATGAGATGCTGGAAAGCAGTGCTATGGAAAGGGACCTGGGGGTCCTGGTCTATGACAAGTTGAATCTGAGTCAACAGTGCCCTGGCAGCCAGGAGGGCCAACCATGTCCTGGGGGAAATCAGGCAAAGCATTGCCAGCCAGTCTGGGGAGGGGATTGTCCTGCTCTGCTCTGCACTGGGGCGGCTTCACCTTGAATATTGTGTGCAGTTTTGGACACCACAGTATAAGAATGATATTAAGCTATTAGAGAATGTCCAAAGGAGAGCAGTAAAGATGGTGAAGGGCCTTGAGGGGAAGCTGTATGAGGAGCGTCTGAGGTCACTTGGTCTGTTCAGCCTGGACAAGAGAAGACTGAGAGGAGACCTCATTGCAGTCCACAACTTCCTTGTGAGGGGAAGAGGAGGGACAGACACTGATCTCTTCTCTGTGGTAACCAGTGACAGAACCTGAGGGAATGGACTGAAGTTGTGTCAGGGAAGGTTTAGGCTGGATATTAGAAAGAGGTTCTTCACCCAGAGGGTGATTGGTTGGGCACTGGAACAGGCTGGAACAGGGAAGTGGTCACAGCACCAAGCCTGACAGAGTTTAGGATGATACTCTCAGGCACATGGTGTGACTCTTGGGGATGGTCCTGTGCAGGGCCACGAGTTGGACTCATTGTAGATCACTTCCAACTCAGCATATTCTGTGATAAATTGTGTAGTTTTAAATAATGACCTTCAAATCACTCATCATCATCATCATGGCTGGGCTTCGCGAACGAAGATTTGGGAAGGCTCTATCCACATTTGCTACAGGCACACTGGTGGCTTATGAGGCCAATACGTGACAGACATCCGATTGCAGAAAGCACAACAGAAAGAATGACCTTCAAATAATACTGTAAAATTTAGCATTATCTTCTGATTTCAGACTTCTGACTTGGTTTGTAAAGAGACTTCTGTGCACATTTCTGTTCTACCAGCTGTGTAGTTCTGTAGTTCTTGTGACTTCTAGGTCTGTAGTGACAGCAGAACATGCATATATCTTATCTACTGATTTAATAAATTTGAACTGAAAATTACCATGGTAACTATCATCATATGAATCAACTGCCAATCTATGAGGGCATCAGTGAATTTTTTTGAACTCTTTGTGCTACAAATGTTTCATAAGAAACCTGGGCTGCTTACTGTTGTTACTGTTTTAGGATTTGGTGTCTGCAGAAGTTCTAGTCAGGGGCTGGAAAGAAGGTTATGCAGGTTAAGTGTTGTGCTGCTCCACAGCAAATTAAATTCCCTCTGGCAAACAATCTCCCCTTCCCCAGAGCTCTGTAAGTAAAGCCATTAAGTTGTTTTCCTAATCCTCATATTTTGGTGATTGAACTTCTACTAGAGTACTGTGCAATTCTCCATGTGTTACCTTTGTTCCAGGCTAAAACTTTGGTAGCATAACAAGATTATCTGTGAGAAAGAGCAGTGTTGCATAGCTTGCAGCTACTTTGTCCTGCCATTGAGTCCCCATACATTAATTAGGTTTTACTTTCTTGATGGGAAACCTAGGCATCCACAAATGCTGCAGGAAATAATAATGATGAACTAGTGGGTGGCTCAGTTAATTAGCAAAATCTCTTGAGTACAGAACACTAATGATGAATTTGCAGCTGCAGATCTGACGTATGTATGTATGTGTGTAGAGCTGCACATTGCTGTCCAGAGATGCCCAAGGTATCTCTGACCATGGTAGCTCAAAAAGAGAAGCAACATAAACACGTTAGTCCAACCTTTACAGGGTTGGTAAAGTGCTGCACTTCTTACCACTCAATCGTCCCACTCTAAACCTTAAAACTATTTCAAATATCAAATCAGTTGAATATGTAGGTATCTGTAGTAAAACATATAAAGGGGGTGAAAAATATTAACTGTCCCATTATCTATTTTGAAAGCAAAATTACAGTTATCTGCAATTAGTATTTTCTTTGTATTTACATGTTAATGATTCAGTATATTCTGAATATGTGGTAAATACAGCATTCATGGTTAAAAACATTTTTTTTTATGGATACCCACTGTGAAATGACTGGTGCAGTTGCACCCTTTGAGAACTTTACAGAGGTTCTAAAATTATTTCTAAACTAATAACTCTGACATTTCTAAGCTATTACCTGTCATAATAAACTGGAAAATTCCAGAATTAAAAAAAATGTGGTATGAAAGTATCTGTTTCACATTCGTTTACCATTCCTTTACTATTTGTTCTACCATGTGTGCCTTAATGTGGGTTACTAATGTGTTTTATTTGCAGCAGTTTGGAATAGGAATGTCAGCTGTAACAGCCTGCATGTTCTGTGCCTGCATGGTGGTGGGGGACACTCTGAGGACTTGGGAGTGGCACCGCACACCCCTTGGGCATCATGCCACTTCTGCTCTACCAAACTTTCTGAATTTAGGAAACCAGCCCAAAATACTTTGTGTTTATCATACGCCTATCATGCCTGTCCCCAGGGGACAGCTCCTGTGTTGTGTTGCAGTGTTCCTGTGTTGATGAAATGGTATCTGTGGGAGCAGTGACTTTCATAGTATCATAGTATCATAGTATAGATTGGGTTGGAAAAGACCTCCAAGATCATCAAGTCCAACCCCTGATCCAACTCCAATTACTATATCATGGCACTAAGGGCCACGTCCAATCTCTTTTTAAAAACCTCCAGGGATGGTGAATCCACCACCTCTCTGGGTAGGCCGTTCCAATGCCTGATAACCCTCTCTGTAAAGAATTTCTTCCTAACATCTAACCTAAACCTCCCCTGGCAGAGCTTGAGCCCATGTCCCCTTGTCCTATTGTTGGTTGCCTGGGAGAAGAGACCAACCCCCACCTGGCTATAACCTCCCTTCAGGTAGTTGAAGAGAGTGATGAGGTCACCTCTAAGCCTTCTCTTCTCCAGACTGAACAACCCCAGCTCTCTCAGCCTCTCGTCATAGGACTTGTGCTCCAGTCCCTTCACCAGCCTCGTTGCTCTTCTTTGGACCCGCTCCAGCACCTCAATATCCTTCCTGAACTGAGGGGCCCAGAGCTGAACACAATACTCCAGGTGTGGCCTCACCAATGCAGAGTACAGGGGAAGGATCACTTCCCTGCTCCTGCTGGCCACACTGTTCTTGATGCAGGCCAGGATGCCATTGGCCTTCTTGGCCACCTGAGCACACTGCTGGCTCATGTTCAACCTCCTGTCGATCAGCACCCCCAGGTCCCTTTCCGCCTGGCTGCTCTCTAGCCACTCTGTGCCCAGCCTATAGCGCTGCAGGGGGTTGTTGTGGCCAAAGTGCAGGACCCGGCACTTGGCCTTGTTGAACTTCATTCCATTGGAGTCAGCCCATCTCTCCAGTCTATCCAGATCCCTCTGCAGAGCCCTCCTGCCTTCCGGCAGGTCGACACTCCCTCCCAATTTGGTGTCATCAGCAAATTTGCTGATGATGGACTCAATCCCCTCATCTAAATCATCGATAAAGATGTTAAAAAGGACTGGGCCCAGCACTGACCCCTGGGGAACACCACTGGTGACCGGTCGCCAATTGGATGCAGCTCCGTTCACCAGCACTCTCTGGGCCCGGCCCTTGAGCCAGTTCCTGACCCAGCACAGAGTGCCCCTGTCCAAGCCGTGGGCTGCCAGCTTTTCCAGGAGTATGCTATGGGAGACAGTGTCAAAGGCTTTGCTGAAGTCCAGATAGACCACATCCACAGCCTTTCCCTCATCCACCAGGTGGGTCACCTGATCGTAAAAGGAGATCAGGTTGGTCAAACAGGATCTGCCCTTCCTAAACCCATGTTGGCTGGGTCTGATCCCTTGTCCATCCTGTAGCTGCTGTGTGATTTCACACAGGATGATCTGCTCCATAACTCTGCCAGGCACCGAGGTCAGGCTGACAGGCCTGTAGTTACCAGGGTCAGCCTTGCAGCCTTTTTTATGGATTGGGGTGATATTTGCCAACTTCCAGTCATATGGGACCTCCCCAGTGAGCCAGGATTGTTGGAAGATGATGGAGAGCGGCTTGGCAAGCTCTTCTGCCAGCTCCCTCATTACCCTAGGATGGATCCCATCTGGTCCCATAGACTTGTGAGGATCCAGATGACTCAGTAAGTCACTAACAATTTCCTCCTGGAATACAAGGGGGCTATTTGGTTTCCTATCTCTGTCTACCAGCTCCAGAGGCTGGTTGCCTTGAGGGCCACCTGTCCTACTGGTAAAAACTGAGGCAAAGTAAGTGTTAAGTACCTCAGCCTTCTCCTCATCTCTATTAACTATGTTTCCCTCCAAGTCCCTCAAAGAATGAAGGTTTTCTTTGCTCCTCCTTTTGTTATTAATGTATTTATAGAAGGACTTTTTGTTATCCCTAACAGAAGTGGCTAATTTAACTTCAAATTGCGCTTTTGTATCCCTGATTTTCTTTCTGCATGATCTAGCTGTCTTCCTGAATTCTTCGTAAGTAGCCAGCCCTTTCTTCCACAGTCGGTAAGTTCTCTTTTTATCCCTGATTTCCTTCAGAATCTCCCAGTTTAACCAAGCTGGTTGTCTTCCCCGCCGGCTTGCCTTTCGGAACACTGGTACAGCCTGTTCCTGTGCACTCAAAACTTCTTGCTTGAAGCACGTCCATCCCTCCTGGACCCCCTTGTTTTTAAGGGTTGTTTCCCAGGGTATGTTCTGGACTAGACTTCTGAATAGGTCAAAATCTGCCCTCCGGAAATCCAGCGTAGAGGTTTTATTGTTGTTTCTCCTAGAATCTCTGAGTATTGAAAATTCTATTATTTCATGGTCACTATTTCCCAGGCGGCCTCCAACCACTACATCTCCCGTCAGCCCCTCTCTGTTTGTAAACAGCAGGTCTAGCGGGGCCTTACCCCTGGTAGGTTCATTTACCAGTTGATGGAGGAAATTGTCCTCTATATACTCCAGGAATTTCCTAGACTGCCTCTTCTCTGCAGTATTGAGCTCCCAGCAGATATCCGGCAGGTTAAAGTCACCCACAAGGACAAGGGCTGATGATTTCGAGACATCCGCCAGCTGCTTGTAGAATATTTCATCCCCTTCGTCATCCTGGTTGGGCGGTCTGTAACAGACACCTATGATGATGTCGGCCTTGTTGGTCTTCCCCCTGATTCTGGTCCACAGGCACTCAACCTTATCATTGCTGATCTCAAGTTCAACAGAGTCAAGAGACTCTCTAACATATAAAGCCACCCCTCCACCTCTCTTACCCTGCCTGTTCTTTTTGAAGAGCGTGTAGCCATCCATGGCAACACTCCAGTCACGCGAGTCATCCCACCACGTTTCTGTGATGGCGACTACGTCATAGCTTTCCTGCTGCACAATGGCTTCCAGCTCCTCTTGTTTGTTGCCCATACTGCGTGCATTAGTGTACATGCATTTCAGGTGGGCTGTTGATTTAATTCTTAACTCAGGCTTTCCATCATTAGGCTGATCACTGGAGAGCCCGGTTTCAACCCCTTCCCCCTTCAAACCTAGTTTAAAGCCCTCCTGATCAGCTTCGCTAACATGGTGATGTGCAAGGGCTCTTGCAGGGGCGAAATAACTTTGCAGAATCCAGTGCCGTTGCAGTGCTGTTTCTTTGTTTTCTATTTAGTTTTCTATTTAGTTTTCTAAATATGCAACAAGGTAAATATATATATTAACTTCGCTTTTAGAAATAAAACTATTAAAGTTGACAAAGTACTGCTGCCACAGGAGATACTAAAATGAGAAGGTAAGAGGTAATATTGTTCTGTAGTGTGTACTTCTGGGGTGCACTCAAATGCTCTTTAATTGTGATTGTCTTACACAGGATAGAAAACTGAGACCAAACAGTATATACAAAAAAAACTGCTCAAGAAAAAATAATTTCTGCCATTTACTACAAAACGAAATTTTCCTTTCATTTTGAAAATTACATGAGATGGAATAGCTGTTGCATATCTCCTCTCCAAATTCCAACATTTTCTCAAGGCCTGTAGGTCTTCTTTGGACTTTCAGAAGTTTTTCTGCTGTTTTCTGAAATGTGAGTTAGATCAGCTCTCATCACTGTATATTGCTGGGACCAGATAATTGCTAGCCAGGCATTTGGTAAGATACAGAAGAAAAGGAAGCTAGTCTCTGTTGAGTTGTTTGTAGGAGAATAGAAGAAGAGTCTTTAAAAATTCATGTTACTGGATAAAAACACTACTGGAAAAAGTAATCTTAAAGACTGCTGTATTCAACATCAACCATTTCTTTATATCCTTACTGCAGATATGTTACAAGTGTAGACTGGATAATTAGTTTGTGCACAATGCTTGTTGCATGGCCTTCTTGAATCTCAGGTGTATTTTATCGTATGGTAACAGCACTTGAGCTAAGATACTGGCCCATTAACCATCAGACCCTTCCAAGACAATATATGCAGTGAATGGTATTCTGAAATTCCTTTATGAGAAGTAACTGTACTTCCCATTGTTATAAATGCTCAGTTATATCAGAATTTCTCTTCCCAGAACTGACCGCTTTTTGTTTTAATGCACAATATATTAAGTAAACTTAAATTACATACTATGAGAAAAAACTGTTCCCTGGGGTAACATTCTTTCAAAATGAACTCAGTGCTAGAATATGTGTTTTTAATGACAGAGAAATTATATGCTGTCAAATAGTCATTTAGCAAGGCTAGAGTATTCTGAATTTCTGCTGCCATTCTTACTGCTATAATAAAAATACACATAACTAAAAAGAAACTAAAAAGAAACTTTTTTAATACAATTTGATAAAAAGAAAAAGGTACTTCAAAATCAAAGCATGTGAACTGTAGAAACTGAAAATAAGGTAATGTGAAATACAGTTTGGGATAGCAAAGCAATTTAAAATGGGTGTAAAAACTCTATCGATAAAATACATAGGGGGAGATTCTGGAGTCTATCCCTACCCTGGGAAATAAAACCAAAGTTGAATTTCATGTTATGGTAGCACTTTAGTGGCATGGTAAGGCAGATTTATATGAGAATCTAATCCTTAACTTAGTAAAGCATTTGTACACACAAAGAAGAGGGATGAGAGACCATGGATGACTCCAGTAGTCTGCAAAATCCAACTGCAGCCTTCAGAGGGAGAAGCAGTGTCATCTTTTCCTCCTTCTGAAAATTGTTTGCCGTCACAGAGAGCTTGTAGGAAAGGAGCTGTGAAAGGAGACACTGAGTTTCTAGACATGATAAGTAATAGTTTGCATTTTTCCAGTGTTATTCTGTAGAATCTGACAGCTGCCTGCACCTACTCCATTCGCTATATGTCATTATTAATGTATGGGGCTATGACACCATTCTGTACTAACACTGTAGTGTGAGACTGAAATTTGTAGAGAAAACATTGAGACTACATGACATTTAGTATATATCACCTGCTTTTCTACAGAAGCTGAATTCTTACAGTTTTAAGCTATTTGTATCTAGGCATTTACGTGAAGGTGTGGCCTGTGTGGGTAGCCATGCACTCAGCCATGATGAGGTGGAGAGCAAGAGTAGAGCAGCAGCACATATCAGGGAAGAAAGATGCCTAGGAAAGGGTGGGGCTGTGGTGCCTTATGCCTGACATGTTGTGATGGAAAAAGCATTTTTTCTTTTTACATGTATGATTTCCTATCACAGTGAAGTCTCTAGAGTCTAGCATTTTTATGCCAGTGAAACTTGCATGTTCAAGAATATTAGGGATTATTTCTGAAGTCAGTTGAGTGTTGATAGAAGTTCTCTTGGTAACTGTTTCATGTATTTGAAATAAAGAGAGAACTTTAACTTATGGACAAAATTTTAAAACAGAGGGAGAACCTATCGCATGCACATCAGTGCATGATCCTGTGGAGGAAAGTACATGAGTTTTTCTTTCGTGTAGAGAAACTGTGCAGAAAGAGTGTGGTTAGACACCAGAGGGATCTTCAACGAGGTCATCATAGTATACTATGCTGGGGGACTGTTATGAGATGGCAATGGGAAATATGAAAATTTTCAGATTATGTAAAGGGATGTGGAGAATAGCTACCTTTTGAACAAAATTTCTGCAAATATTCATGGAAGGCCTGAGCTTGTATTCTCTTCTTAGTTTGCTTTTTGTCTCTAGAAATCATATTAGCAATGGAAAAAATGTATTTCTTAAGAGGTTGATAACCAAAACTCTTAGATAATTTGTGGGGGTTTGATTCATCTCAAAATTGATAGATGGAGCTCTTGCTGTTTTTCTACAGCCTTTGTTCTTTATCTTATTGAGTATTGAAATTCAGATTTCACACATATTTGATTCTTTGATATATATTTTCATTAAAATTTTGCCAGTAATATGAGCTGCGTATGTTTTCAAAATGTTCATTAAATTAGTTTTTTAACAGTTTACATGATGTTCTGACAGTTTACCAAACCTATCAGTCAAAAGCAGATGGCCTGAGTTGGTAGGATTTTTTGGTTAAAATGAATATATTTTCAACATATGTATTTCCTTTATATTTGCTGACAAGATTTTATTCTTAAAAATCAGTTAATCAACCCGCGATACCCTTCTACACTTCAGCTTGATGCTTGAACACTCAGATGTCATCTCTCCAGAGTTCATTTCAGTAATGTATATGATTATGCAGCAGATTATGCAGCAAATTATGTCATATATTGAACCCAGAACACTGAAAATACAGCTGTATTCATTTGTCACTTCTTCATACTTAGTTACTTTTAGCAACCTCTTCCTGAACATATTATGCTCTTAGACATCCAGGTCTCCTTGGTTTCAATGCTTCCCTGTTTGTGTTTGCTTTTTGAATGTGTCTGTCTTGGTCTTCTCACCTGGAGGAGAGGACATGCCACCAGGGGACTGTTTGAATCATTCAAGTTTTTGTGAAAACAGGTGAACTCTTGAACTGCTAGAAACTGTAGCTATATAATTGATGATGCCTAAATTGTACCATATCATAAGTTAGCCTACATAATATATAAATATATTTGAGAACTGTGTGCCCACATTACCCTTACAGATAGGAGGAACTGTCTTTATTTTGAAATACCCTTAGATGCTGGTTTTGTTGACAACACCCTTGTCTGCATCGAAGCAGTTAGCAAGGCTGTGCCTCTGCCCTGGTATCCAAGCTTCCTTTGGTAATGCCACAGATTGTGCATGTGTTGGGGTCTCCTGCTTTCCTACCTTGCCTAAAAGGCTGAAATCCACATGAAATCAGAGCTCCTGGAGTCTTCATAAGCCTGGGCCCTGGCCACAGTCCTGCACTTTGTTTTACTGCTTTTGCAGCTGTGAAAACTGGGATGTAGGGAACTCATCGAGAAAGCTCCCAAGTGCAGTGACTGATCGGAGAAGCCCTGGTGAGCACCAGGCATCAACTCTTCAAGTCGCTGCTGATTTGGCCTCCTCAGGGTCTGCCCCATCTCTCTGTGGCTGGTAACGCAGCAACTTAATAGATTAAATAGTAGAAACTATGCTGAGGGAATATTTTAAATAAATATTTATATGCATAAATACATTGAGAGAAACTACACTTCTTCTGGCATATGTTTTTGCTTTTATTAGCATATTGACTTACATATTTATGTATGTCTAACAGATCATAAAATAATTGATTTAAACTGAACTATTAGAAATATACATGTACTATGCACAAAAACTCTTTTTCCAGTAGCCAGTTTTTCTACTAAATGTTAAGTGGAAAGAGAAGTGAGTAAGAAGGAAAGGTTTATTTGGGTTTATAATGGCTTAGGTTTTCATGAAGGAACTGTTAACCAGGTCAATCTGTAACAGTGATACCACTGTTGAATTGTCCTTTAAATTCAAATTTCAGGGAACAATTCATAATAAAAGGTTTTGAAAAGACAGAATTGAAGTGTGTTCCTAGATTTTAAATTCACCTTTTTTTTATTAACTCAGGTACCTACTTTCTTAGATCAATGTAATAAATTGCCTATTGGGGCTTACTCCAATCCTTGTAGGTTTCTTTCAGTATAAATATAGAGGGGGAATTGAGTAGAAACTCAAAACCTTTAAAAAATATTTTGGTTTCTGTGGTTTTTTTCCATGAAGTATCTTGAGACATTAGATTTTTTTGCAGCAGAAAGGCTTGTTCTAAAAATAATTTTAATCTCATTCATCTAGAAAGACGTTCAGATTATTCTGCTGTATTGTATAAATCATTCTCTCACATTTTCTGTCTCATGGTCTGTTTTCTTAAACTAGAATACTGATTTAGATAAATGTTGTTAGTGAGTGTGAAGAAATGTTTATGATTTCTTTTCTAAAAGCATCTCCCTAAGAAGAAAAATCAAGAGGACCTTGTAAAACCTCTTCTTCACTGCTCTTACAAGCTTTGTATTACAATACTTTGAGTTTGCGAGAAAAGGTGATCACTTTAAAAAAACCACGTTGCATCTAATTTAGCAACTCCGACAGTTTATATTTTGGATGGTATATTTAGATAGCTTAATTTCAAAATTAATTAAATTAGTACTACTCAATATAACATAAAATATATTATCCTAAAATCATAAATGATAACTTTGTATTGGACAAATTATTCCTCAATATTACAAATGCAACAGATGTCATGCACACCACCTGTGGGTTTCTTGTACCTGAATTTTATCATCTTTCAATTTTACAGCAGTTTTCATCCATTTTTTGGGTACTGACCTTTGTGATATTGACATCTCCCTCCCTTATTAACCTCTGGTAGGAGCCCTGTTCTCCCTTTTAGCTCTCCTAGGTTAAGTCTTTACCCGATGTTCTTCTCTTCTGTCTTCCTTACATCTCCTTTCCCTTGCAAAAGGAAGAGTGATGATTCTTCTCCAGCTTAGTATCTTAACTAGGTGATTTCAAGTCGGGGTCAGTCTTTTTTTTTTCATTTCACAGCCAGAGGTCACAGCCAGAGGTGACTCTCTTGGCTGAGTGAGGATCACCCATCGCAGCACCTCCAGCTGTCCAGAGACTGTGGCAGCTTTGTTAGGATCCAAGGAGTTGCAGGGTCTGCAGCAGAAATAGCATTTACCAATGAGCACAACATCAGTGCAGTTACATTGCTGCAAATCCAATAAAAGAAATAGGAAGGTCAGGCCTGAGTTTTCTAGGAGGCTGTCCAGGGGTGCTGCCCCAGAGGCTAGAGACACCTCCTCATTCTCACTTGGCTGCATCTCAGTGATGCTACCGGTACCTGTGGTTTGGCTGGACTCCCAATATTCTTTTTCCCTGGTATCTCCCTACTTCCTCCTTCCTTTTAAAACCCTCAGTGTACAACTTATAGTGCTGATGAATAGCAGGTCCTCAGAAAGCAGCAGATTAGCAGTTGTTTTGTGACATTTCAGCTAAACTTAACCCTGAGATACGGTTCCACTTCTGCTGCTTCAAAATCTGCTATATCTTAATAAATTCTATGTGTAGTTGTGAATCAATATTTGAGGCAAAGGTACTAAAAAGAAAGCAATGCATGTCTGATAAGAATGTCCATGTTCAAAAAATTCAACAATTTAATCTCAGCATCGAGCATTGGTTTTCCTGAATGAAAAATAATTGGAGTTGGAAAAATAAGTTGCATTTCACCTAATGCAACTTGAGAAAATTGTAAAAGCAGATGTAAAAAATAAGCCATCGGTTAACCTGAGCTTCAGGGAAGCAACTGATGCAAAGACTTTCTCTAAGATCTTGCTGCAGCTAATATCTAATTGTGTAAATTAAGGCTTTCTTTCGGTACTGAAAATAATAATTCTGCTTTGAATTATTAGCTAATTAGCTAATTCCCTGTGCTAATAACATAATTAAATACTATTAAATAAATAAATGCTTTAACAAAACATGAAGTTTGTAGAAATGCAATATCTCTAATTTCAGAGTTCAACTAAAAGCCTGCAAACAGACTGTAAGCAACTGCTTTTACTTTATCTTGAATCCCCTTTCTGTGTCCAAATGCAAAATCTTTTTTTCTGTCCTACAGAACTCTTCTCAGTAATCTGAATTAGAGAGCTGAGATGTCCTGGATCATCTCCATTTGTCCTGCTGTAGTAATGCAGATGAAGAAGTAGCTCAATTTATCAGATTTACCCTGTGAGTGTCACTGAGCACTCATGCCAAGCTACAGCGTTTGCACCCCACATCTCTTTACAGATCCTGTTCTGGAGACATTTCAGCCAAGTACCTCATCGATTTCATGCTTCATGTGTATGCGTAACTCACAGTGTAGAGAGAAAGAGCCTCATCATGGCTTTAAAGGTCTCTCCGAGCTGCATGGGAACCTGAGGAGCTGCCTGCTCTGATCCTGGCAGTCCTGTGGGCCTGCCAAAGGGATAGCAAGTTCCCAGCTTTCTCCTGTGAACTGCAGTTACTGCACTCCATTGGTATGACTCAGTTTCCACTCTTCTACCAATGGCATGTGCCTTTCTCAGGGCTTCTGTGGGGATTCTTGGAAGACAACTGTGTCTCCTTTTTTAAATATATTGTTATTTTCTTAGAGGCATGATGCCCAGTAACCTCAGAGCGTAGCAGTAGTACTTTGGGGAGCAGATGAGATGAGAAGAGAAGACCAGAGAGGATAACCTGCTGTGGCTATACAACATCCAGGTGTGGCATCTGTGCTTCTGACTCTCCAAGCATGCAGGATGAATAGTATTAGGAGGAGGCTTTCACCACCTATGCTGACCTCTGCCTTTTTAAGAGTGAAAGTAGGTAACTGTGAATAGATAGGTGCACTGTGCTTAATTCTTTAACCTTATAGATGCCTCACATAAAAGACTTTGGACTTGTAGTAATGTATCTTACTGGAGATACTTGCTTGTTCTTACTGCTTCTACAATATATGAATGGTCTTAAGAGGGTTATTAGTTACATTAGTCTGCCTTTGGGGAGGATGTATTCAGCACAGAAAGCTGTATCTTCTTCAGGCAACTGTTAATTTCTGCTTTTCAAATGTTTCATTGTGCCTTGAATAATCAATCTTTGTGCTTAAAGGCAGGTATCATTCCTTCTGGACTCCTCTCTTCCTAGCCTTTACTGAGTTTAAATCATCAGTTGCTGCATTAAAGCAATGACATATTGCTTTGTGTAGCAAGATATTTTACAGTGCTTACACAAATTTGGGTATTTTGAATGGCAGTTCTGCAATTTCAAATACCTTCTAGTTAATAAACAAAATAAATAAATGTACAGTAAGGTAGCAAACAGACCATGGATCTGAATCACTTCTTGTTTTTCAAGCTGAATTTTTCAAGGAAATTAGTTTACAAACTAGATTTTGATGTCTGGAGTCCATCAGTCTCTAGGAGAAAGAGTTGTAATTACATTCTGTCTCAATTTATGCTGTGTGTCTGCACTCCTTTTTAGAATTTTTCTTTTTAATTCTATTATATTAAACTTAATTTTACATGACAAGTAGCAGAATCATGCAGATAAGTGACAGAAGAAATACAATTTTTCTGTGAAGACCCCTACAGTTTTCTGTGAGGAAGCTGTTCCACAATTTTGTCAGCACATTCACAGATTTTTCTTTTGTGCTTTCTTGAACTTTGAAATATTGTTAATGATGAAATCTTGTTAATGATGAAAAAATTGTATTACAATTAATCTATAATCTATTATCTATAATCTATTAATTCATATTAATCTATACTTCATTTTTTCACTGATTTGAAATCATGACTGTCTTAGTTCCATTGACAAAATTATGCTTTGTAATTTTAAAAAATCTGAATAATCCCAAGAGTAAGATGCTTTACAGTATCACTGTTTTCTGTTTGACATTAAGAACAGGTAAAGCAAATGCTCAGTGAATGAACTCCATCCTCAGTTGCTGTGAAACAATTAGCCAAGCTGTTTATTCCTGATGGAGATTGTTTGTTTGTAGCAGCAAACTCGGAGTCTAGAGACCTAGGATTTTTTTTATCCTAACAATGTTTTTCCTGCCATTGACCATACTGGAACTAGAATTCTTAATTTAACATTACATCTATATTTTATCTTTCAATCATATTTTACTAGAAAATAAGTTACAGGAATTCTTTTCTTGAATTTTTATTTATTATTTTTAGATGAAATTGGTCTTTTCTGAAAATGGTTCCATCTGTTCTGTGGTAGCACAGTTGCTGGTATTCATCATGAACTTTTCATCCTCTCTTGATAACTTTCCAGGAACTCTGAACTTTAGGTAATGTTTTAAGAGATGAGCTGCATTTTATATAATGCAACTTTTAAGACTAGATTGTCTTTTTATAACTTTAAAAAAATCATTTTCTTTTCATAAAAGGGAAGAATAAGTTATGACAGTAATGACATAACTGCTTAACTAGACAAATTTTAATGTACAGTAATCTCCCCTTTAATGAATACCATTTAATACAATTAAATTTTTTCTTAAAGCATGATTCTCTGCTGTTCCTTATAATTAAGGCCCAACAGACTTGTGATCCTATGCTTATTCATAGCCACTATTTGTTAGCAATCTTACTTTCTTCCATTGTACAGAGGGTAACAGTGAAACAGTGTCTCTTTACTATGTAAAGTCAGAAAGACGTATATGCAAGTGTGGACTAAAGCACAACTTTTTTCTGAAATAGAATACAGAAAAGAAAGCTGTGGGGAATAGCACAGACCTTTTTCTCCATCACTTCAAGAATGCCCCATCTTTTCATTGTGCATGGAATTGGGTATGCAAAATGGTGAAAACAGCTCTAAATCAGATCCTGGCTTATTGAAGTATAACCAGTCTCACAAAAATGGGTCTGTGAATAAGGTAAATGTGGTCATGACAGGGAAATATTGACTGGAAATTATGATCTTGAGGCTTTTGCAGGAATGCCTTCTGCAGTTCTGGTCACCCACATTCAAGAAAGATCAAGTCCAGCCAGCATGTGATCAGGGCATCTGGAAGAATGATTCTGTACAACATAACTGGAACTTGCAGTCGTGCTATTTCTGACACCATCAAAGAAACTGAACAAAATGTGATTTTAATTATAGTGAAACTGTCAGTACTGTAAGATAAATGCTGTTCTTTGTGTAAAAAAGGTGCAGTGATAAAGTAAATAGTAACTGCAGATAGTATGCCACTTTTAACAAGTGCAAATCACAGGTGCTGCCACCTTTTTATTAGTAATTCCTAAAGGCATGTAGCCAAAATAACAATATGTCTTTTATTCATTGCTAATTAAAAGATAATATCTTCTACCTCAACTGTATATTTAGCATGAAATAATTTGCAAATAAAAGATCTGGTGTTCAGTAAAATTGAAAGGAATATTACTCTTTCCCCACACGATGGTTTTCTTAAAAAGAAATTGCAAACTGAAGACTTTAGGTGGCTAATATGTCATCCAAGACATATCAGACTTGAAGGAGGATAAATAGTTTTAATTATGTGTAAATAGATTCATTAAGAGGAATGCAAAGGTGCAGCAATTATTCATTCTCTGAGATTAGATTAAGAATATTGTGTTTAGGATCTTGTATCTTAATGGACCGCTTTAATTTCTGTTTATAGCTGTTATTCTATTTCAAATGCACATTAATCTTCTTCTTTGTGAAATGTATCCATTTATCTAACAAGAGGAAATGTTATATGTTCTTAGCTATTCATGCAATTATTAGAAAAGAGTGTTGATTTAAATTTTACGTTGGCAGTTTTACTTTGCACTTGCCATTGTTTTCTTAAGTATCTCTAGATACTGTTAAGCATGAAAAACTCTCTTCTGTAGAGGGGAAAAATGACTTTATAAAACAGGGGAATGTTAAAGGCATTTATATAAATGTTTTTAGTGTCATCTGTTCAAATATAATATTTCAAAGTTTACTTTCCTGTGATGTATGCTTTCCTCTTTTATGTGATGCTAATACCTATTCTTATACACAAGATCATTTACATACACGTACAAGTAATGCATATAGCTGAGAGTTCAGAAACAAACTAGAACATACCAACTTTGGAGTATTGCACTTCCAGAAATAGATATTGACAAGTGGTATTAGTGGTGTGAAGACTTTCTCTTAAGTATGTCACTCTTGATTATACAGGTGTAAATCTAAATAATCAAATGATCAAATGATCAAACCCAAGCCTATTACACCAAGGCTTGTTAATTTAAGAAAACATTGCCGCCTCACTGGCAAATTAGTTTCAATTATAGTTCTTAGCATATTCCTGCACAGTTGCCTTGTATGTTGTGTTTCTCATGGGTATTTGGATAGCATGATTACTAAGAAAACACAACACTAACACAAGGACAGCCTCTGTGGAAGGGAAAATATTATAAGAACATTCACATTATTTTCTTGCGTTAGTCAACAATGCATGTCTGAAATTCTTCAAAGATTTAATTATACTGTCAGATATCACAGAAAAAACAAAACAAAACAAAAACACAACAGAAACCCCTGAAACAAACACACCCTTCTGTCTTGCTGGTTTTGTCGCATCTCTCTTTCACACCATACCAACTTGAAGTTCAAGTCCAGGATCCCAATGCAACTCCTGTCTATAAGTGCTAAGTTCAGCTTCTGGAGACCCATAATTTAAACATAGCATATGAGAGGACAGTCAGAAAGCTGCCAGAAACAAGCTGTGGGATGGAAGGAGGTACCCAGTGTTTCTTGGGTTCTTAGTATTTTAGTTATAGAATTCTGATTAATTCATCTTCTCAGTCGAATCTTACCACCAGCTTTCTGCTTTTCCTTTTGACCTTTCCAGGACACTGGAGACAATACAAAAGGTATTCTTGTAATTGTTACCTCCTTCGGATTAACTGGCTCCACACACATCTGTTTTTCTAATGATTTCTGTCTTTTCCTCCCTAATTCAAATTTGTGTGAAGGTGCCCAAGGTGTCTATTTTTCAAGTCTTTTTTTTACTGCTGTTATCACATCAGTGGATGGTTTTCTTGACCGTAGACTAAGTCATCATCTTTGTACCAATGACTCACATATCTGCTCTGACCCTGCTTTCTCCTATCTAGGACCTATTTGCTGTTGTCTTCTTGCCAAGTTGTCTCTAACTGAAATGTGAATTGAATTTTTTTTTCTTCGCATTCAAATGTTGTCTGATGCCTCCTTTCCTGATGTATATGGAAAACTTTATCTGTGTAAACTAGCATATTGGCTAATGGCCTGAGTGGCATCTTTGACTCAGTCTTTTCCATAGAAACTCATTACCAGACCATGACAAGTCTTTCAGGTCATTTCTATATGTGATCTCCAAGAGAACTCTCTCTCACTTTTATCCACATAAATCCCTTGTTTGCATCTGCACTGTCTTGCATTGTGATTACTGCAAAATCACTTTCTCTTTGTTTGACAGGTGTAGTTCTGCCTTTACAATATCCATGTAAAATAAGGATGATAGAATGATCTGTCAGACAGAATATTTGACATTCTCACCCCATGTCCATGAAGCACTATGCCGGCTCCTGTGTCTTTATTGCAATAAACTTTAATGCTCGTCTTCACTTTTAAAGATGTTTTCTTGAAGTTCATCAAACATGTGGCTCATATGCACTAGTTGAGTTCCTTGATTAATGTATACTAAGACAAGTTATATGAAAAATTTATTGTCTCATCAGTACAAAGTTTTCAGTTATGCGTCACAAGTTACTTCTTTGCATCAAAACCTCTCTGATAACAGAACAGGTGTAAAACATTGAAGGAAACCACCTTTAATTTCAAGAACTGAAAATCAACCCAAACCCCCCAAAAAAATTGATTTGATAGAACAATACTGAAATTGTAGAATCATGGAAATCTTAGCTGAAAGAAACTTCTGTCCAAGATCCCACTCAAAGCACAGGTATCTTCAACACTGGAGCATGTCACAATGAATTCATCTAGCCAGATCGCGGAAATATTCATGGGGAAGGTTCCACCACCTGTCTGGGCACCTTTCTTGTAATCTAGTTGTAGTGTTGAGATCTGTTTTTCTCATTTAATATTTTATTAAATACGTGCTATTGATGTTTGAATAGCACAGTACATGTGCAGCAAGTTAATGCCCACAGTAATTTCTTTAGTCGCCTGGCCAGCTGTGTGGCAATGGTTTTGGCCCTGCTGGGATGAAAGGCAGCTCATGTCCTTTCAGCGTGGAAAACCTTGGTAGGCACGTTAAGGATTTCAGAGTGTTCCTGTCACACCCTTTGCCTTGGACGTTCAGTAGTTTGAAGTTTATACTGGTGAGTATAAACAGTAGTGATACTCCTGAGGTATGATAATAAAAATACAAGTAGACATTGATATTAACATAATGGCACTGCATTTTTATGAATTATTCCTATTCATTTGCTTGACACAGAATCTATGCAGAGCTAAAACATAATTTTCTGTGTTTCTGTGGCAGAGGATGTGGAAAAGCAAATCCTCAGGTATCCTTGTTTCTCCTGCTGGTGGATCTGCAATATTTAAAAAAAATAAAAATTAGTCTAAAGTACAAAGGGATTAGAAATAAAGTAGAACAAATAGAATACGCATTTTAAAAACCATGTGTTTAATTACATTAGCTTTTTTTCATATCTGTGGATACTGTGAATAACCTTTTATTTTCTCACACTTTATTATTTATTTAGATTGTTAGTTTGCATTTTTGCAACTAATTTTTAGTTCTTTCAATCTATTCAAAGCATTTGGGGGAGGCATGCGTACTGGTCTGTGCTACATTACTGTGTGACTGGTCAGATGGAAGAGGTGTGATATTGCTCATCCAATTTAATGGTGGCAACAAGCAAGCCTTTCTGCCGCTCTTATTCCACTCACATACATAAAACCTGGTCTAGGTCCTGCTCAGTCAGTCACTGGTACCCACTATTTACATGTTTGTAATGAACATCAAAACAAACAAACTTGACTGAAGTTAATACTCCTAAAAATCTTACAGCTTCTTTCTAGTATGTACCATTTTATTTTTGTTCTTTGAATGTAAATCACCTCTAGGTATCAGAAGTAAATTACTATTTTGGCTTTAAAATTACTTCCAATTACGTGGGCTGGAACACCTCCCTAAAAGTCTCCAAACAGTGTGTGTAATCACTACTTTATATTTCGATGTAACTTGAAATAGCTTGGATTTTAAAGTGAAGTTCATAAGGGCAATTGTGATCACCCTTAGTCACAACACTGAAGACTGTGCATCTGAAAAGTTCTCCTTGCTGTAGGCATCCTTTTGTTGGCATTTCCATGTATTTGTGAGCTGAAGTGCTAGAAAAATTATTTTTATACTTTTGCTTTGCCTATTGTGACAGTGATTCATCGTGTCACACTTTTTTTTGTTTGTTTTTGGTGGAGGGGAGGTTGTTGATTGCTATTTTTAATTGATAGTTTTCCTGCTCTATGAGGGGTTTGAATTTTTAGTAGCATTTCCTCCTATTTTTGAAGCAGTGTGCCTTCTCTCTTCTTGTAGACCCACATTTGTTTAAGTTTCATTCTGGAGTCTTTCAAACTTACTGACGTTTTTTCTCCCAACTGTTGGCTAGTTTTAGACATAAACTGACATTTCCTCTGTTTCGATTTGTGCTTCACAAAGCAAACTAATGCGATTAGTAATGTGGCAGGGCTGTTAAAAAATGCTTCCTACTTACATATTCATTTGAAAACTTGTATGAAATTTGAAATTTTTAGTAAACCTATTCACTTTAGATGTTGCCAAGGAGAAAAAGATCTCATATTGTTTATTGTAACTGTTTTTTGATTGATTCTTTTTTTCAAGTGTATCTAGTTCTGGTTCACTCATACAGTTTCAATAAGACAAGCCACTGAATATTAGCAATCCTAAATCTAAAGCATTACATTCTGCATAGTGAAAAAGCCTTTACTGTGTTGTTTGGAGGTCAGCCGATATGGTGGATGTTATTTTTTCAGGATACGAATTCTATTAAAGAAACATGGAGAGTAACGTAGGCTTGCTCTGGAGAACTCATTATTTCTTGAGTAGATGTTGCTGATGGCTCAACAAAGATTGGTAGAGAAGAATAAGCCTTTAGCTGCACCAAGGCTGAACCAACACTGCTTGAGGGTCCTAGAAAGTGGAGGGTGACAGAGACTAAAACAAGACTTGCCCTCACGTCTTCCCAAGGCAGCAGTGACCGCTTTCCTGACAATCCTTAGGTGATGTGTTCTTGTGAATAGCAGAGGAGACCATAGGCAGGGTGTCTATAGATGCTTCTGGGCTAAGGGGTACCTATCTGTGATGGCTGAGGGGTGGCTCTGCTCTTCATCTCTTGGTCATAGTTTTGCAACAAGTGGAACCAACCTACAACTGATTTTTTTTAAAACTAGTAAGGGGAATCCTACAGAGATTTGTATCTTTAAACATGTCCGGGGAAGGAAGGGGGCAAGGGCACAGATTTGAGCAGTCTGAAAAACATTTGTGGTAAAATGTCAGTTCAGTGCTTTACTTAATTTGTATATTTGCAAAGTAGAAGTTGCAATGGATGCGTTTCTGCATCCAAGCAGAATGGTATTGAATTTTGGCGTGTGTCCTAAGTCATTCTTGGTCTGTAAGGTTCTAGTGAGGTTTCATACATGTTATTTAATTGACATACCTATGTAAGGGTGCCTGGAGAGGCATCAGATGGTGATTTTTCTTGTGCCGTTTTACCACTACCCAGATGTTTCTTTTTTTGTTCTCAGTCTGTATGTTGTTTCCTGTTTGTGGCTTTTGAGGTGTAACTACACTAGTTACAGTTGGTGAGAGGATGTAAATACATTTAATTGCATTTCATTGCAGAGACCATATATTTCCGCAGCACTGCAGCAGGAGCTAAAAGTGTAAAATGGAAAATAGTGGAAAATACTAGAAAATAATACTCCAGTGTGACTGGTCTCTGGATAATGCAATTATTCCTTCATATGTCTTCTCCTTTGTTGTGATTTTTTCTCTTTCTGTCACAGAAGTTAGTACGTATTTCAAACAGATGTTACATCCATGACTGCTGAAGATTTAGCAGATCAATTCAACTGTTCATCTTATGATATATTGAAGAGTGTTTGACTTTCTTCAGATGCATGTTAACTTGGAGGTTGTTGATTTGCTTCTGGCCAAAGGTTATATTTCCTCCCTGTCTCATTGTGTGTTACACCTTGCCTGAAATGAATTGTCGGTTTTAATTTGAATGTCGGCAGGAAGGTGCCTTTTCTGAAAATGCCACGTATTGGAAAAGAAGGCTGGAAAGGAAGGTCAAAACCAGATCTTAAATTCTTGTGAGCATGATATCCTTCCAGGTAAAGCTGTTTTCAGATATGGCCTAGCAATGGCTGTGTTGCATGTGATCAATGTGTAACTAGGGGACTTAATTTCTTAGAGCTGATAATGACTATTCAATTCATATTAACATAATTTTCTGGAGGTTTACTCCCAAGTTTTGTGTTTGTTTATTTTCTCTGAAAAATAGTATGTTTCATCAGCAGCCAACAAGCACAATCTTGAAGGTTTTTCAATACTTGGATTTTTAAATCAGAATAAAATATAAATTTATAACACACACATGGTCTTCCCTACTTTTTATTTCCTCCCCATTTTATTTTGTTCTGTCCAACTCTCCTAACCTTTTACAAAGTGGGCAGTTACCTGAGGAAAGCAGATATAGAAGAAAAAGACCTTCTACTTTTTCTTGCAGGTTTTAATTTAGAGTGGCTAATTCAGCACATTGTGGATGCTAGTGTTTTATTTACCACGAAGTTAGCTAGTAACTGTAGTAAATTGGTATCATCCGTATGTCTTTAGAAGCTCTAGACTTCAGTCTATGGGAAGGAAAACCATCTTTCACATACAAAGAAACAGAACAACAACTTAGATGTTAGACACACATACAAAAAAAACCCCAAACAACAACCAACCAACCAAACAAACCACTTTGTCTTATTTTTTAATGCTTCATTTCTTGTGATCGAGGCCCTTGGGAAATACTGCCCTTAAAAAGAAAATCAAGTGAACTGTCAGGAAAGTGTCTGTATGACACATATGTTTACTTCTAACCAGGTATTTAAAATCTTCTTCTGTCCTTCTGTGGCTTATGACCATTTTGGGAGAGGAGAATGTAAGGTCTCTTGTAAAAAAATTTCTGTGTTTTAGAAACTCCAAAGCAAATGCATTTGCTGCCACTGTAAAGCTAATCAGCTGGGAAATGCTGTATGCTATAGGAACTTGCAGATAGCGTACAGCATTTAACATTTGCATAGTCACTATTTTTTGCTTTTCGAACTTGTTATCTTTGTGTACTAGCATAACAGATAGAGATCAGGAAGAAATCATCTCTGGCAAATTTGAAGCCAGTTCCAATTCTGTACATCTGCAATCACTTCCTAGCTGGACATACAATTAGCCAGCTTAATCCCTGGCATCTCACTCCTCATTAAAAGTCAGCTTTGCAACTAGAAAACTATAAAAATTTCAGAGAAATAGAAACGGATTAGTCTAAACCCTAGGTTACCAATCCTGTCCATTAGTGCTAGAATGATTATATCTGCAAGTAGCAAGGGGATTTTAACTGTAAATCTGCAGGTTTTAAATCTCAAGTGGTTTTGATTCATTTAGATGCAGATCTGAAAGTTCTGCTAGCTTAAATAATTTTATGTCTTCAAGAAATTTGTATACTTTCCTACAGAAAAGACTAGTGCAGTTCTATTCTCAATTTTTTTTCAAGATACACTGACATTAAGTCTTCCAGTTTCTTTTCTGTTTCCAAATTTTCCTCTTTTTCATGGCACTTACCAATGCTACTTAGTTTCTGACTTCTGAGTTTCTCCAAAATAGTCAGTATTGTAACTGAAATGTTATTAGTGTTTAAACTTGCTTACTCCACCTTTGAAGTGGATCAAGCAAAAAGCATTCTAGCCGTTATTACTTGAACTGTTCCAACATTACATTTTAGGTGGCTTATTGGTTCTATCTGTCTTTTGTGTTTTCCATATTCTGTACATTTTATATTATGATTGCTTTGTCTTAATCTTTACAACTAGCTCATGCTCTAACATCATTAAAAATTACTACCTAGACATAAACGTATTTTCCTGAAGTAATGTATCTGTTAGATGTATCTGTGATGTTAATCTTTGGATGCAGTTTTAAAATAACAGAGGTGGACCTTCTGTGTTCTAGTACATCTTGTACTTAGACTTGCCCCACATAATTCTTATAGAACACCTATATTCCTCAAACAGAAAGAAACAGAATGTCCCAGGTCACTTCAACCTGTTAAATTGTCTCCAAGAAACTTCCTTCTAGTGTGCAGAGAAACACTCAAAGATAAGAGATGAAAAGCTGTAAGAGAAGAAGTCGCCAAAGACTCAGACAATAAAAGTACCTCTGAACTTGTCATCCTGTCAGCTAATCACTGATGAGATAAAGGCTACCAATAATGTTCAAATACAAAGACTCTGACACAGCAGTAGTAGAAATGTAGTCTACTACAAAGGGCATTCAAATCCGGAAAGATAAATCTCCTCGGTTAAAGCAACAAAATGAAACCCAAGCTCCTGGAGGTCAAACAGAATCATTATGTTTCTAATTACACCATTAAATGTCATAGCCCTTTCAGTTCTCTCTTTTCAATTCACATTGTGCGTTCGCAATAACCCACATGATTTTGCCATAGTTACTAATGTATTTTTAACATTATTGATAAATAACCACTACTGCCTCTTCATGTTATGACTTCAGACTGTGGTCTGATGAAACCTTAGCATGCTTTATTAGAAGAAATAGTGTTTAGCGATTGTCAAATTTGCCTTTGAAATTACCAGAATAAGTACCTCTTTGCTTGTGCAAAAGTTGTAGGAATTCAAAGTTTTTCGAGGTGTTTAGTCTTTATTCTATACACATAGCCCTTTTCTCCACTTTTATGTAACAGATTTCTATGAACCGTTCATTTACAGACATTCAGAAGTTTTATAATGTCTGGGTATGAGAATGCTCTTTATCTGAAACAAAGTTCTTGTATTATAGATTAAAAAATTCCTTCAATACAGAACCAAGCTAAATGGTTGTTCATGTTGCTTACTTACCACATGTATTACTCGATTTAAGATAAAGAGGGAAACTTAGGAAACTGCAATAGAAATAAATGAGTGAAACAGGATAGTGGGCTCATAAAAGAAATTAAGAAAACCCATATCTGAGACTTGTCAAGTAATCTCTGCTTCTTCATGGGGAATATAGGTTGATGGATCCGAAGTTTATGGAGCCTGAGGAAAATTTACTTCTTTGTTTAATCTCTCATAATTGACTTGTTGATTGATAATTTAGCAAGCACTTCATATTTTAAAAAGAACATGGTTGTCATTGTTATGACAATAACACTAAAAGTGTTATTGTTCTTTGGTTTCTATATGCTGATTTTCTCAAATTAAAGAGATGTATTACATATCACTTCCAGCTTTTTTTTTTATTTTCCTTACATCTATTGATGTGTATGTTGTAGTTCATCTTTTACTGCTGAGATAGGTCACTGTAATAGCTTTGAACATTGAGCTTCCTGAAGGATTTTATATTTTATATCCAGAAAGGGAAACTAGCAGACCAGTTAAAATCTCAAAAGAGTACTCACAGTGTGACAAGCAAAGATTGAAGAGAGCAGGAAATACAATGTCTGATTAAATAGTAGTCATGCTATTTTGGTGCTTGGGCAAACTAAATATGAGATCTATAGCTTAAAGACTGGAGCTTATCCTTGGGATCTTCTGTCACAAATCACTCTTTATGCTATTGACGAAACCAGATCTCGTTGTAAATAAGATTAATTTGATTAACACTGTGTATAATTCACCTTCTAGCATGAATTCATAGATTCATGCATTTGGTAATGTGCTTAGTGTTACCAGCTTTTAAGTAGTTTTGCTATACCTAAAGGTATCTATTTTACAAGGTGTTGTAACACCAAGAGTTATATGTTGAAGCATTTCTTATTCTATTTATCCCATTACTTATACAAAAAAGGATTTATTAACATGCTGTCAGAAAGAAATTTGAAAACACATCCTTTAAAAACCTCCTGTACCAACTAAGTACAATTTTTGAAATATTTGAACTCATTTGAAGAAAAAAGAAAAATGCTAAAAAAGGAGAGGAAATGAGGGACCACTGTCTTTTTCAGGACCTGTGAAGAGTCTAGGTCCAATTTTGATTTTTGTGGACTATAGAATGTAAAGGATAACTACTGTTTGAATGCTACATGGCAACAAAAAATGTAGAATAAAATATAGATTATTGTCAAGTCAATACATATTGTATCTGCAAAAAATGTGAGGATTGTTGTGCTTGGAGGATAGAATTAATATTGCCATTTTAGATCCAAAGAATATGTGAGGAAAGAAATCTTGAAAGGCAAAATTATTTCTTTTGATGTTGCTGAAAATTGTTCCATTAGGATTATAAAACAGTAAGTAAAATGTTCATGTTCTATTGTATAGCAATAGGTTTTTGTACATATTTATTGTTCTTAATATAAGCAGGTACAAACAGGTGGAACTAAAGCAGACTTTCTTGCATTCTAGCTGCGGTGTTTCACCAGCTGCACACTCATTTGGGTGATATTACCCTGGAAATTATTATTTTAGTGAAATCACAGTCTAAATTGGTGGTATCAGGGAGCAGTCCTGGAACAGTCAAGTAATTTAGTACCGATTTAGCCGAGAAGGAAGAACTGAGAAGTATACTTGCATGGTTCTTCAGATTTGTATGTTCTGCACAAATAATCAGACTGAAGTGCAAACAGTATATAGTCTTTGTTATCTGTCTTCTCTGGTGCTTTCTTTAGCAGAAGAACACTGAAACCTAAAACATTTGAAATGTGGAGAGAAATGGAACTGCAGGCTGCCAGCATCCTGTTGGCTTGAAAACTACCTAGACAGAGCAGGCAACCTTTTCAAACTGTTGCAAATGAAAAAACGGTGAATATATAGTACCACTTTCAGCTGAAACATTTTCACTAGCTTAGTTGCTTTAGAATGTCACTTCTAAAATAATTATGCTGAGACTTTGAATGAGTTCAGTTAACATTCACATTTCCTATCAGAAAACTTGCTTTGGGAGTTTTCAGCATAAAGTAAGAACAAAAGAATTAAAACTGTCCACATATGTTATTTTCCACATACAGTTGTCCACATATGTTAGTAAATAATCAGCCAGACTGTTCCTGGGGTATGTTACATGGCAATGATACTCAACTAAATGCCACGTAATTTTGGGTACGTAACTAAGAAGGCTACTTCAGGATTATTGACTATCTGCCAAAATTCTGTCCATAATTTACCAACACAAATACGCAACTCCAGCAGACAATTCAGATTTTAGTAGAACTGAATTTCCTTGGAAAGTTTCTCTTTGACTCTACCAACGGTAGTGGAATGTGCAGGGCAACTGATTAATCTAAAACCAATTTCAGGTACCAGGGTGCTCAGACTAGGGGGCACAGTTGCCCTGCACATTCCACTACCGTTGGTAGAGTCAGAGAAACTTCCCAAGGAAATTCAGTTCTGCTAAAATCTGAACTAAGCTTAATTAATGCACCACTTGCCACAGAGTCCATTGTTTGTGATAACGTACTATTATCCTGAGCAAATTGTTAAATCTTTGACTTTTGCAAAAAAACCTCCAAATATGCACTATAATAGAGAATAAGACTATTCTGATCAGTTTTGAATCTTGATTTTCCAAGGTGGCATGCCTTGAAAAACAGACTTAGATGACTGGTCTCTGCTGTTGAACTTGGAACAAAGAGTGATAGAAGTCATAGAAGGCTATTTACCTAGAAGGGTATTTAGTTATATTTCTGTTGCTTATTCAACAAGAGATAGCCTTGAGTAGGATTATACTGCAACATTTACTTGAAGCTACATTTATATTAATCTGATACAAAAGCTACCCAACTTTCTTTTCTTGACAGGGACAGAAAACTTCCTTGTTGAATTATGGCATCAGTGGGCCAGTCAGCACTATGCCAAAGCAGAACTTGATACCTAGTGGGCATTACCACTGTGTTCAATATGTACTGATTTTTGCCTTATATTTCCTTCTGCCTACGTGAACCTAATTATCCTTCTTTTGTGTTCTTAGAGAAGTAAGAAGAAATTTTAGTAACAGAAGTTCAATAACTATTGTTCTGATAGTTGATCAACAATACCAGAAAGCAGATTCTTCACTTCTTTCACCATTTGAAGTTGATCGTGATTTCAGCAAGATGGGTCCACTGCTTCTTCAGTTCTTAATAGTTCAATGTTTGTTTAGTATGGGTGTTTAGTTATAGACAGGGCAGAGGAGTGTGCATTTATACCTAGAAAACAAATAGTAGAATAGATGTTTATTTTTACTGTCTATACAAATGGTGGAAGAATTCTGAATAGCATTTTGCATCCATTTTGTGATAACTATCAACTGAGGTCAGGGAGGAGGCAAAAAGTTTCCGGTATTTCTTTACTTGAACTTCAGTTGTTAAGTTAATTTTATCTACAACTCAGTGCTGAATATTTTAGAGTGTCCTAAAGGTAAAAAAAGGTAAAAAAGGATTCAGAGGTGATCTGATAATCTGAAGTGGTTTAAAAATTATGTTTGGGTAAGATGCCGGTTCAGGTGGTAAAGGCAAAAACAGTTGAAATACCTTTCAGATACTGACATTGCCATGTCTTACCAGGGAGGTATAAGCAAGAGTCTACAAATCTCATGTAGTTTGAGTCATCAGAAAAGCACACATTGTGATTTTTTTTTCTCAGAGCTGGAAGTGAGTTTCCATTCATTTCACAGTTTGAAAGGTACTAAAGCTAGACAGTGGGTCATGAGCATCTTTCATAATTCAGGCAATAGACACATGACCTCATATCATTACTAAGCCTCATCATTCATGATAGAAATAGAAACTGCCTTTGTCCATTTACTCAGTGATATTTTAATCCAGCCTTCCTGATAAAAGAACTTTCACATAATTTCCAGTTTTAATCCTCTCTTTAGCTTTCAGTAATATGATCTTATTATACCTTTGTCTGAAGAACTGACTGGTGTCAGAGATTACAGGTTATTCCTGTTACAAATCTCTAATCCTGCTCTTGATAAATTGTATAGTGTGAATTTACAATGAAGATGGATGACATAACCTGTGTTTTCCAGACCTTGAGTTACTAGTGAGATTTTAACCTTCTCTGAAATCATCTGTCTTAAATGAATAAAAACCATAAAGTTACATTCAGCCTTTCAGCAAAATAGATAAAGTTGGATTCAGAAGAATTGTCATTGTTTCTTTTTCAACCCAAATAACATGTCACCTGAACACCCTGCCTCATGAATGTGATGCATATCAATTTATGATGACATATTTGTGTACATAATTTGATGAAACAAATGAACAACACAGGGCAACAACCAGTTCCTGCAGGATCAGATTGATTAGACCCTAATTTGATACTAAGTCTGACAGTTATTTTCTGAACATGATTGTGGTGGTTGTACCACAATTTTTTTAGCAGTTATACTGTTCTGAGTTACTTGAACAACATACAGGCTAATATATCTAGTCCTAGTGCATCAATATAGCTCCTTCTGTCAAATGGGCACATAAGTTTGTTAGGGTAGCATGTAGTATATTTGTCCAGATGTAATTTTAGTGAAATGATTCTAAGTAATATTTCCTTATTTCCATACTAGATTTATTGACGTCTGTATCAGTCATCCACTCAGCTTTGGGGGTAGAGGTGTGTGAGTTTAAGAACCCTTCAATCCTGAAATTACCTTTGTCAGCTTTTCTGTTCTCTCTGGTTCACCCCAGTTAACTGGAACTTGCCCAGTTTTTCAGGATTTATTAAAAATAAATATGAACAGCCCAGAGATACTTTTTTTTCAGGCCACAAATTTACTTGGACATTTCAGTTGCTTAATTCAAGCATCTTGAGAGGATAGGCCCTCTGCTAAGGGAGCATGGAAAATGTATGTTTTTAAGAATGGTTTGGTTATCCATTTAAACTCTCTGCCCTGGATATATATATAAGGACAAAGGCAAGAGCTGCTCCACGGGGAGTGAAAGTTCACTCTGTAAGTGCAGCTCCAGAGGCCAGAGTGTCTGGGACACACCTGCATCACCTGTCTTCAAGGAATGAGGGGAAAGCATCACAGTCCTTAACCAAAAGAACTCTGCTAGCAGGTGGAAGTGACTGAAAATTTCTGGTTTCTTTCACTAACTCTTAAACCTGTACAACTTTCAGGAAAACTGCATTTCCCTAATGCATCGAAAGTGGTCTTAACGGAATGGGATTTTGTGATAGAATTTGATAGGAAGGAAAAGATTATAGTGTATTCAGTGTTTGTTAATAATAAACATTTTGATTGCTAAAATTACTGAAATGCTTTTCTCAAACTCTCTTCTTCACAGTCTCATATAATCATTGTGTTTGAAAGAAAGAAGAAAGGTAGTAAACTTCTCTAAATATAGAGGCATTTGCAAGAGCTTTATTAAATTCTCTACTCCACTGAAGTCTTGAAAGTCCACAGCTTCTCACACACATACTCATGTGATCATTTCTTTTGTCTACCACAGACAGCTTTTGTTTAATATTAAAAACTTCTATTTAATGTTGATTAAGTTACTCTTCAATTCACTATTCTTGTCAAGACAAAAATAAAAATCCAATATGAGAATTAAAATGAGGCACCTTTTTGGATATTTAAATCCTGAACATATAGTCCAAGATTCTGACTAGAGATAAATTCTTATTTATTGTCATTGAAGACTGGATTTGTCTAAATGATTTAAACTTCTTTAGTTGTACCCCCTTGGAAACAATTGATGAATTTGTGTTGAATCCTCAAATAGATTTTGCTTAAATAGCTTTAAGAAGAGTAGACACCTTTGAAAAGATGAATCATGATATTTCAGTGGTTTCTAAAATAAATGTTTCAGCTTTTCATTTTGAAAGAATGTTTTGAAACCAAACAAAATTTTAAAGGCTTTTAAAAATTATTAAGTAACCCAAGAATAAAGTGAATCATTTTACTGACTGAAAGTAGAATTAAAAACTGTGGTGTTTTCCCATTTAATTTCATTGACTATCAGAATTTCCATTTGGAGTCAACCAGAACTGCTTTTTCCTCTAGTCTTGCTTTGGTTGAATCTGAGTCAGCAGTGCCCTGACAGCCAGGAGGGCCAACTGTGTCCTGGGGGGCATCAAGCAAAGCATCGCCAACCAGTCGAGGGAGGGGATTGTCCCTCTCTGCTCTTCACTGGTGCAGCCTCACATTGAATATTGTGTGCAGTTTTGGGCACCACAATGTAAGAAACATATTAAGCTCCTAGAAAGCATCCAAAGGAGAGCAACGAAGATGGTAAAGGGCCTTGAGGGGAAGCCGTATGAGGAGCCGTCTGAGGTCTCTTGGTCTGTTCAGCCTGGACAAGAGGAGACTGAGAGGAGACCTCATTGCAGTCCACAACTTCTTTGTGAGGGGATGAGGAGGGGCAGGCACTGATCTCTTCTCTGTGGTTGGATATTAGAAAGAGATTCTTCACCCAGAGGGTGGTTGGTCACTGGAACAGGCTCCCCAGGGAAGTGGTCACAGCACCAAGCCTGACAGAGTTCAAGAAGCATTTGGACAATGCTCTCAGGCACGTGGTGTGACTCTTGGGGATTATTCTGTGCAGGGCTAAGGGTTGTATTCACTGATCCCTGTGGTTTCCTTCCAATTTGGTCTATTTTGTGATGCTCTGATATGATCATAGGAAGCTTTCTTGTTTATGAACTTTGTCTTAAAATTGCTTAGGTATTCTTCACTTCCTAGTCCCACTGTTTTCAATTTTTATTAGAAATCTCATTTTCAGCCCTATTTTTCTTAGGTAGTTTATGATCACACAGTCTGTACAACATGTGATAGCACTGAATACTAGTTAAATATCTCTTTTGCATGATAATTTCACTCATGTTTTAAAAAAAAGCAAACAACCAAAAAAACTTTCAGCTCTTGCTTTGATGGGCTGAACAAGCCAAGCTCTTTCAGTTTCATGCTGTGTTGAATTCACTTCCATGACTTGCTCATTTAGTTGGGGTTTTTTGCTTCAGATTAATGTCTCTTTCTTGAACAGTGACCAAAGCTGTGCATGGTAGGATGCGGTTTCCAAAGAGTGCTGCTAGCATCACTCTGTCTATACTGGAAATACTTCATCTATTAAAATCCAAGGTCATATTTAACATTTTTTCCACAGCAACCTGACACTGATGGTTTTTAGCCATTCTTGATCCACTCATATGCCTTTTTTTCTCCTCTGCTATTTCAGTTGAATAGTCTCAGCTTAAAACCAAAATTATTAATAGAATGTAGTCTTCTAGAACTTGTAGCTAGCTCCTACTCAGTGGTTAGGTACTTCTGAATTGATATTGCCACATGCCCTGTTCTGGATACTTGCAAAATACTGAAATCCTTTGCTTCAGCTCACACTCTCCCTCCTCCCTTTCCAAGGAGAGGTATAACCTCACCATTCCCTCAATATGACTGGCATTATTAAATGTCTGTATGTAACTGTATGGTCGTTTCAGGTGCCACTTCTCTCAGGTTTTTGTAAAGGTTACCAAAAGATTAAAAAGCTCTACCACAACCAGGATGTCAAGCTTTGCAATTTCTTCCATGTCAGACATGGTAGTTTATGAATATATTTATAATTTCCTATTAGTCATGGTATCTTTCACCTTCTGGTTTTTTTTGTTTGGTTTTTTTTGGTTGTGGTTTTTGGTTTTGTTTGTTTGTTTGTTTGTTTGTTTGTTTTGGGTTTTTTTTAATAATTGGAAAACATATCAAGTGAGTTTTTGGCTCATTTTAAATTGTTTAGCATTGAGGTCCTAATGTCATTTCTTGTAAATGCTCTTTGTCAGCCCAGTTTTGTTTGAGCCTGATCAAGTATGTCTGCAGTGGTACCACAAGATCCCTCACATCATGTAGGATACAAACTCCAGAAGTTTTAAATCTTTAGCCTCAGCAAATTTCACATCCCTTCTCTATGTTCTCATCCCTTTCAAATCTATTCTCAGTTCAGAACAGATTTTCTCACTCATCCCTTTCTTACATTTTCAATTTCTGTCAGAAAACACCTTCAAGACTTCCAAATTACACTTTTCAGTTACAGTATCTTAATGTACTCCTTCACCAGCTATGTGACATGGAACAAAAATCTTGAGCCCAGTACCTTAATGAAAATACTGCTCGTTTTTCTGTTTGGTTGTGGTTTTTTTGATGTATATGTACAATATAAGTGTAATTGCTGTTTATTATGAACTGTTGATGATAAGGGTGAATATATTTTAGGGTTAATTTGCACAGGAGTGAATGCCACCAGTGAATGGTACTCCAGATGTTCAAAAAGGGAGCGGGAAAACGCAAGGCGGCAGTTTTTCAGCTCCATGTCATGGCTATCAGTGTCTGCTGTGAAAGCTCATCCACTCCACACCAAAGATTTGAGTCCAGAACCCAGTATTAGAAGATCTCTCTCTCTTTTGCATCATGTAGGTAACTAAAGCCAACTTGCATTTAATCTTTTAAGGTAGATAACCTAATTTAAAATTTAACGCAGTTAAGTAAGAGTAAACTGAGTAAAATTAAAGACAGTAGACAGATGCAAAATTCTTCAGTAGCTGGTTATAAATTTTGAGACAGGCTTCCAAAAACAGTACCTCTCAGAAGCATCCCTGGTATGCACAGTGTCCTCAAAAGTGTTTAACTGTGGGCACAGAACCTCTGTCATGAAATAGGGTAAATGTTCCCTATATCTGTATGTTTATATCTGTTGCTTACTAATATTTCTCTGTATTCTGTGGACATAGCAAAATCACTCCAGGTTCTATAATTGGTTTCCATAGAATTTTTATTACTGTGCAACAGAAAATGTATAAAAATAGCTTGGCAATTGCAGAAGTAAGACATCAGCTGTGTTCAAAGTTCCATTTAAAATCTGTTTACTTTTGGTTACCTCTTACAGACCAATGAAGTGAAGATAGGGAATACCACTGCAGGGTATGTTAGATTCACACTCTACCTAGGAGAATGTATTCTCTTAGGCTTCCTGAGGGAAGCTTTGATTTTGGAACCAGTGGAGAGTGAATTATTGCTGACCTCTCCTAAGTTACAGAGAAGTGGTCAAAAGGTTTTATGAAAAGCAAGTGTGAGTGTAGGCAGATGAAAATCAGATTTCTTCTTTTTCACTTCCCTGCTGGCAGAGGTAAGACTCAAGGCTTTAATTTTGCTTAACATGCCTCTTTTAGGAGGGCTGTTCATCTCAACAGGGAGGAGGCTTCTGCTAGTCTTCACACAGAGGGTCAGGAAAGCAGCTGTGAGCTGTGCAGACCTATAGAAAAGCTTTCAGATATCTGCCTGCCCAGTCTTCCATGCCATAGAGACCATTCTGCTGCATGTCCCCGAGCTAGACCTTCTTCTTGGTCTATCTCTGCAGGATAGCCTGTTCTCATTTGGGACAACCCTTCTCGTTTGCTTTTACTGTATCCCTTCTTTTGGACCCAAAGCACAGTCCAGGGCTTTCATAGAGTGTGTCTATGTTAACATTTTTGTTCAGCTATTTTGAAGTGAATGTCCATGTTTTCCCCACTAGCTGTTGTTTGGTTTGCACCATGAACAGTATTGTAGCCCCTTAAATGGTTTTCTCTGGAGTAAAACTGAAAAGATGTGTCCCAGGTGTTTGCATCTACTGTACTCCAGCCACTAAGAGCTAGCATTCAGTCTACAGGCTGAAGCTTGATTTGGGCTTAAACCCTGAAATTCCCATGTTGCAAATACCAGATCCTCAACACCAGCTATTTGCTATTGCAGCACATTGTTTGCCTGTTGTGCATGTCAACACAGCTGTGGTTTAGCAAGTATATCTGGTAAGGAAGCTGAGGAAAGGTACTCAATGTGTGTCAGAGAGAAACAGCCCCTTTCTTCGTGCTCTGCAAATCAGTAATGGCACTGAAGTCCTCATTGTGCATATGTGGGAGCAGTTATAAAATGAATAGTTCTGCGAATGGCATGGTCTGTTCTTGAGCAGCAGAGAGGCAAGATAAATTAATGAAACTGTCACTTAAAACCGTACTCTGTCCTACACCCATCCTGTTTCTATTCACATCTTTGACAGGATTTATTTAAATTTTTTTTAATATCATATCAGATTTATTGCTTTAGAAAGGAGCTGATAATAAGATACCTGTGTATTAAGTTAGTTATTGAAGATATGGATTTAGTCCAAACAACCTTTGAATGGTAGTTTAAAATTAAAGGAATGTATGTAGCTTGCAATGGTACGTGGCTCTCTCAAGTTAGATACAATACTGACACTAAAAGTTTTCATTTCTTAGGACAGGGAAAGTAGTCTAAGATACAAATAATAAATTAGTAAAAAATATGTGGTATAGCTGCATAATCACCTCTATTTTTTCAAGCATTGTACTATTTTTGGAGACTGTATTGGTTGGATATCTTAAACTACTATTCTTGCATTGCTAGTTTCCTAATTGGTAGTTACTTTACACGTACTGACACAATGATAATTATCTTGGTTAGTTACTGAAAGATTGTTGAGTAGATATGTACATTTTATCTGAATTTTTAATTTAGTGGATCCAATAATTGGAGTGTGAGTCTCATCCTGCATTGTAGGGAACTTGAATCATTCCAGGAATAGTTTCGTGGAAGTCAGTGATGTATGAGCATCCACTGCTTAATACTATTGGTTCATCATCTGGATGAAAACTAGAAGAAATATCCTCAAAGTCTGCTTCACCTAAGAATTAGTGAATAAGTACAAATTTCTATTATATTCTATTAGTGTACAGCATGAATTGTGTCAATTTGAATGCGTGTTTGCTTTTTCTATGAGTGCACTGACAATTAGGCTGTCAATACTAACACAAATGCAAATGGGCATACACTTTATTGTAGGACTGTAGGACACTGTATTAGCATAAATGAACGTTATATTGCTTTTGCCACCACATTTCCCCCTGAATATGCTACTTGTTTTCTAAATCTATGAACACAGCCAGATTCTCTAAAATGTATACTATTTTGTGGCAATAATAAATAAGCCTAATGTTTAACCATGCTGAAGAGGTGTCGGCCTTGGGGGGATGAGGTATTATAAACACTATCACCACGGACAGCTGCAACAAACAGCGTGGGAGTCACAATTATGGGTTCAAGAACCTATTTTTCTTTTTCTCCCACGTATGCTTTTCTCATGTCATATTCTCTTTTAGCAGTTTGAAAATTTCAAGTGTTTCTCAGAATATCCTTCTACTAAGGAGATTAATACAAATATTAGCAGCAACCCGTATCTGTTATCCACATTTGTTCACAGCCTAATTTAAGGTCTAGATTTACATGCTGACCAACATGTGGGAGTTAAGGCTATGAAGGAGACTATTTCAGAGAATGCTTGTGAACCCAGATTACCGTTTTGAATCAAAGTACCTTAATTTAAACAAATTTAAATTTACATTGATTTTATTAATGAAAATTGGATAAGTGCTGGAGAAATTATCTCTGTGCCAAATTCTCCCCTTTATGGATGCCCTCTTTCATCTGTTACTGCTTTCTTCAGGAAGTGCTGTGATTCATGTTCCTGGCCTTTAGGATATTAAGAGCATTTGGTATTTCTACTCTGGTCTTAAACTGTGTGTGTTTTGAGTAGTTTGAATAAGGGATGTTCATAATTTTTTACATGAATAATGTTATTTTTCCTAGGCTATTTGGTTTCCATTTACATGGCTGAAGTCTTATGTAGTTCTAATTAAAACAGAAATACCTTCTTGTGGTCCTGTCAAAATTACAACAAGACACCCTCTTTTGGAAAATGTTTGATATCCTTAGTCACAATCAATAATAATTGTTACAATCAGTAATTAGCAGACAATTTTCCTGCATTCCAGTGTCTCAAGCACCTAACCAATTTCAAACCATAACTTTAAGAGGCAATACAGGCTTTCATTTTCTCATGCTTTAGCTGCAAATGAGCTATTAGCATTCAGCAGCAAATAATTTGGCCCTGTAAGTTAGTTTTCTTAGAGAACATGTGCCAATTAAGCAAAATGAGCCTCAGAGTTGTCAACAATGCACTAATATAGCAAGTTTTTTCAGTCATCACCTCTTCTAGGAAATAATAGGTGTCTGAAGAACGTAGTATGACAAATCTGTACTTTGTGAGATCAAGTGTACAGGAATAAGTCACAAATTGGAAGTCAGATGATGAACCAGAAGTAAACCTAGTCAACTTTATATGAAATATCCTCATCATAAACTCCAGTCAGCCTAATGTCTACAGTCAACACAAACCTGTGATATGTGTCCTAGAGAATGAGAGCCAATACTTGCTCAGACTTGTAGCCTCATTGCTCATCTGTATCAGTAGTTCTCGAGAATCAGAGTACAAGATTCATAGTCAAGAGTAGTTGTCATCCTTTAGAAGCCATACAAAACCAGTGACTATATCTGTACTGCCAGTTAAGTGTTTTATCCTTGTCTTTTTACATACTCAAACTGTACTTGTGAGAGGAGATCCCTTCCTTTTTTGCTGCATGTTTGTCCCTCTCTGTCTCTGTCTTTCTCCAGTTTTTGCTGGCTTAAGGAACTGGAAGCAAGACAATTCAGCAGCTCTTGCAGAGGTAGAATAATGAAGAAGAGCACGTGCTAATTTGATTGAAATGGGAATGTGGCCAAAGAACTGAGGAAATAATTACAGCAATTGTTCTGAGAGGTCTTACGCACATCTTTACACCACAGAAAAAGCCACACATGGGACAGTTGAAACCATGCTGCGCTTGAGTTAATGTAATCAGTTGAGGAGGTATGTTTGAAATGTTCCTCTTAAAATACCAGCATTATTTCTTAAAAAGAGGAAAGTCCAGGTTAGTGCCTTTTTCTTTTTGGAAGGAGCTGGGGGATGATATTATATTGGGGGGATGATATTATACTGGAATATATATCAAACAGATAATAAAAAGTTGTCAGGTCATTGTACTGTTTTAAAGATCTTAAAATAATTTTGTGCAGCTTCAGAAGAAAACACAAGAGACAGAAAGATGGAAATTTACTTACAGTTCTGAATCTTGTAACGTTTCAGATAAAGTGTATTTTGCTTAACTTCAGCTTTAAGTTGAGCTCCCTCCCAATCCATGACAGAATTTGCCAGTTCATCCAGCAACTCATAAACTGGTTTGATGTTATAGAAATGTACTGCCCTCTTTGGCTGCAAACAGTAGGAGAACTGATATATCTTCAGCGTAAGAACCCCTGAGACACTTCTCATCCAGACCATTAATTTCCTCAGTCTGTGTCACAGCCTGGGAACACAAACCACTGTGATACCTAGTGAGCCAATGCGTGGAGGGATGGACAAAGGGTGGTGAGGCAAAAGCTTATATTGGTCTAAGGCAGCTCCAGCTCACTTCTTCATGTCAGAAGTATCTTCAACGTATGTTTTTGGAGTAATCAACACTAGGAGATATCTGTGGCCTGATATTTCCAAGGAGCCTGGATAACATTATACAGTGTAATTAACCTTATGTTAATGCAAAATAGTTGAAGTGAATACTACCCTTTGTGCTAAATCTTTTTTTGACATTTTTTTGACATTTTTAATCAAAATACATTTTTGATTAAAGGTTTTGGGGTTTGTAGCTTGGTTTTAGTTTTGGTTTTGGTTTCAAAAAATGCTGACCTTTCATGAAAAGTTTTGGATTTTCATCAAAAACAAGTTTCTAAAACCTTCTCATCTCAGGAAGGAAAGCTACAATGCTTTCACTTGGGTGTTCTTACCATTTCATCTCCTGGAATTCAGAGAGGAGTTTATTTCTAGTCTCATCCTCTAGTCAATACATGTTTCTTTAATCACAGGTTCTAAGTTTTCAAAAATGTGGTCCATGAGAAGGTATTGTGGCACTGGGGAATCTGACTTACAAAGGAGAATGGAAATGGAAAATACAGGATTGACATTAATGAGCAAAAACATTTCCTTGGGGAAAGTGGTGACCAACTTTTGACTAGCCACAGTCATGCCACGTGGGGCTAAGGCCTGCCCTGGACAGTGAGTTTATGAAAAAACAATTAAAGGACAGAGATCTCCTCCATCATAAAAGATGGATGACTAGAGAAAGCTTTAGATCTGTGTTCCCAAAGCAATGACTAGAGAAATAGAGTAAGATAGCAGCAAACTGCTATTTCTGTGAAAGAGGAGACAGACAGGACTCCATTGCTTTTCTCGGATATTCCCTGTTTGATTAGAGTCCTGTCTTAATACTTTCAAGGTACTATCATTGCAACTGAAATTAAAATAAATTTAAAACTTTCCATCTGGACCATATTCTGGGTTTATTTGACTGATGTGAGACTTCGTTATAATCTTTAAATATTTTTTCAGGGAAAATCAAGCCTAACTTTCTGTGTCCCAGTGGACTGCCATGAGGAAAGGTCAGACATTGTTTTTAAGTACTAATAGCAGTATACTTAGAAAATCTTTAGCATTTCCACTATTAATGCCTTAATTTACAAAGTGTAATATGTTTATATTCAGATAACTATGGCACCAGTGTGGAAAGACTGGAGAAAGAAAAAGAACTGTCTCAAGTTTAATTTAAGTAAAATTAAATCTGATATAAAAAATTGTAAGCCCTTTTAAAAATAATTTTTTAATCCTTAGTATCTTGCATTTGTATAGCAGTTTCAGAATATAATGTGTTTCTTGTTGCCACACTTTGATATCCACTTGATTATCCTTTTTGAATGTAAAGAAAATAGAAGATATTACTGTGATCTCTATGACTATTACAGTCTCACAAAATCGGGATTTCAAGGATTCCAAACATAATTAGATAAGGAAAAATTGCTCTTTATTCAGACTTTATGAATGAAAATATGTGGCTAAATTATATAGCTAAACTAAAAAACATTGACAGACAATGCCTCTGTGGCATCAAACTATTTTTGGGTCTCAGGTAGGGAGCAGCACACTGCTATGGACATGGTACTTTGATATTTTGGCAGTTACCTGAAAAACTGTTAAAGTGAAATCTTTCTTTACAAGTCCTGCTTGAGCAATTGACAATTTATTGTGAATACATCATTTTACTATTCCATTCAAAAAATAGTATATACTTGCAAAGGCCCCATTTAAGATTCAAGTCCAGTCTCTTTCATTGGACTTATTATAGAGAATACCAACAATTTAAATCAAGATTGGGAATTCTACTAAATGGAGGCATACATCTATAAACTTTGCTATGGTATCTTTTTAGGGTCATTTTAGTGCCTAGACACAGGCACCTGGTGTGTTTGAGATTCTCCAGGTCTTCTCCAGACCAACACCTGTGGCTTCTGGAGAATGCAGATCTCCTACTAATTTTCTGTCATCTTCCAGTCCTGTGCAGATGTCTCAGTACATCTCCAGTGGTGATGGGTGCCAATGTTTAGGCAACTGAGCTGAGTTCTGATGCATTTAGCCTGATGGCAAGTGGCTGTAATTTGCTACTGTCCGTGTTTTCTGTGCTTTTTTTTAGATGCCTTACAATAAATATGGTTCAGTGATTAAGTTAATGTCACATCTGATAGGAAAATAATGTACACATGGGTTTAGAGTGCTTCAAGTCTGACAGTAGCTCCAGGTCACACGTCATCCTGTGAAACTGGAACAGCACTAGCAGAAGCCTACTGTTGTTTGTTCCTACAGTGTTTGGCCAGCATGATGACCACAAAGATTTGCTGCCAATCTCCTGTGCCTCACTTGTAGGTGATTAGGTACAAGTTATTTTATCATCTGCATTCATTTACCCTTATTTCAGAGAGTGACATGCAAGTAAAGTACATGCTTTTCTTAATGTACCTGAATATGACTTAATTATGTCATTCTTTAGAAAGTACAGAAAGAAAAGTGGAGAACAAAGGTAGCAGGCTGTTCTGGAAGCATATGTTTATTGGAAAGAAAGAATTTTCAAATAAACAGCATCTGAAATACAAACTGTTAGTTCCAGGAGATGACAGTGCAAAGCAGAGGAGTTGGTCCTCACTGTCAAACCTGGATGTCTAATGATCTTTAGGTGTGTCTGAGTCCTGGTGGTGAGGGTGATCCTTGGGAAACCGAAGCAGTGCCTATTACTAGCAGACTTTTTCGTGGTAAGCCCTTCCCTGTTCCTCGCTGACACCTAGAGGTTTCTAACTACATCATTTACTCTTTTAACAGGGAAGAGTATTGTAAATGTGTTGAGAAAGCAAGTTACATTGAAAACCACTTTCTGATTATGCCATTCGCTCTATTCCAGCCAAGCAAGCCAGGAAAACTAAGGCAAACTCTCTTGAAATGTGTAGACTGGGAACATGTCGTCATTATGGATTTGTTTGTCTTTGCTTTGCTCCTTTCTGGAAATATGCTGGGGGAAAAACATCACCAAGACTTCTACGCCAGCACCTTGACATACAGAGCCCTGAGTTCTTTTGCAGGGTTTTATTTTCTTCCTGTGCATATGTGGCTGCCATCCACGTTAATCAAACTCAATCAGCAGACAGAGTCAACTGCTTTGTATTAACTATTGTTCTCCTGACTGCGGTATTTTATAATAGATTTTTAAGATCTGCACTGACTCATACAATGCATATCTAATCAAAAGTAAATTAAACTGCATACACTGACGATATTAATGACAGAATAACATTTGCAAGAGCAGAATAGTGATGCTCTTTATTAAATAAGACTTTTTTAAAAAAAAGTCCAGTGTTTTCCTGGCTTATATTATTGTGTGTCCTTAGTCTGAACTTTTAATTTTTAATTTGTCTTTTTATTCTTGATGATTTAATATATAACAGACATGTCTTTTTTAGTCTGCATCTTAAAATTTTTCATACATTTAAAAATTTCATACACTTAAAAGGAGTAGGAGTTCGTACATATTCATAGTTTGAGGAATTATACTAACAACAATTCTTTTAATTTTTAGGAAGTCTTTATCAATTTTCACAAGCATTTTAAACCCATTGGATAGCACCTATGTTTCTAAAATTGCTGTGAATCTGGTCATCACTAATAGAGCTATCTTTGTTCTTTTAACACTTTAATTTAAAATGTGTGCCAGCATTTTTTCCTAGGAGTTATTGTTTAACTATAAATATGACTAATGAACTAGTGTCTACAGAAATGACACCAGTGTAGTAAATAGAGGTGTAACTGGTTGATATGGATGCTTGTTAGAGTAGATATCTGCATAAGCTACAAAACCTGTTTAAGAAGCCAATTAATTCTCTTTAACACAGTTCAGCATCTTCATATACCGAGTTACTGACCTTCAGCGTAGCTTCTGCCCATTTCAGTCACTGTAGTTTCCAACCAAGGTGTTGGGCAAGAGGGTTGTATTATATCTTGAACATGTGCTTTCTGTGTGAAAGAGACCCAGAATGTCCCCATCCCAAAGAAGTATATCCTATAGCATTCTGGGAAGCTTCAGCTCTTGACTCATGACAGACTTTTTTCCGTTCCAGAGGGGTTGAAGCACATTTTGTTTTTACAAAAGAAGTAGCTCTTCAGTCCCCAGTTGTGAGTGCTGTGAGGATTTGCACGTGCATTCAGATACTGCCCCCACCCCAATTCACTGTTCCCTAATCCCAGCACCTTTGGAGAGACAAATCTTGCAATCTTTACTTAAGAAATGATAGGTTTTTTTCTAGATGGCTCTTGCCAAATATAAACCAATAATATTTTTGTTGACTCTGTTGGGAGCCCTGAGGGTGTAACTCAAAGTGTTTTAGTCTTCCAAAAGGTTCTGCTTATCTCTTAATATGCAATGCTTGTAAAGCATTTTTGAAGTGTTGCCTCAGTATTAGTCTTCACAGCAGCCTCAGAAAGTAGGCAACCTTATCCCCATTGTTTATATTTGAGAAGGTCTACCTTTGAACTCGCCACAGCGTTATACCAGCCAAGGTTAGAGCATAGGGTCTCAGATTACCAATCCTACCTGCTCTCTTCCAGAAGTCCTGCCATCTGCTGTGCCTTACCAAAGCTTTCTACTTAGAATGTATGTATTTGATACAATCAAAACAGTGAAGTATAGGAGACCTGCAGATACTGTTTCCTATATTTCCTGTGGTTTTCTTGTGGGTTTTTTTTCATGGTTGTAAAACAAAATCCATTATCCCTTTCTTCATAATAGGAAAAGACTCATAATTTAGCAGTTTTGAGAACATGCAGAGTTCCCTTGAGTCACCATTTATGCTAAATTAGCTGGCTTGTTTCTGGATTTTTGCCTCTTTCGGATTCCCATTTTCTTTTGAAACTACTCAGAGAAAGAAACCTGTCATGATGTCAGGATAATTAAGTGGTACAAAATTAATCTAGATTGTAATAAAAAATCAGTGGTTTATAGAGGAGTTTAAATGAGAAAGAAACAACTAATAAATGCAACAACCACTAAAGAATTTAAATCATTAGTAGATTTCAGTGTCCCCTTTATATTAATAAGTCTAAAGTAAATAATTATCTGAAGGAAATAAAACTATATTGTTTTAACTAAATCTCCACAAGAAGTTGACTTATTGTTTTTTCAGTGAGTAGGAGTCTGTATTATTTATCTCCAGTTCAGCTACACTAGTGGAAGCAGTGGAATTGCTTCCATGAAATACCTCCAAAGACTAAAAGTAATGACAAAATTCTGTTACTGAATTACTTATGTCATGGTATAGTGACTTCAGAAAAAATATAAAGCATGATGTAATTTTAAAATCCATGTTGTGTCTTGACATAATTTTCCTAGAGAAAGCAGTAATTCTTGACGTGAAAATACGTGAGTATGTATCAGTGACATATCATCACTCGTCTAGCAAATTGTTTCTCAAGATCATAAAAAACTACCCCGAAATTATTAATTAAAATGTTTTACTAACTGACTAGTTTATTTTCTGCATGTGGGAAATCCCACTGATCTTTTTACCGTGTTACCTCTGCACCCTGTCATTGCGCCTGTGGTTGGTTATCCTGTTAGACCCAAACATGTATTCCTTAGGAGCTCCTAGATCTTCAAAACTGATACCAGACTTGCATACATTACAGTGTGATTGGACCAAAATATATATTAGACCATGCAGATATGGCCTTTTTTTCCTGTGATTTAGTTCCCAGATGCCACAGCAATGAATTAGTAATTCTACACTGATCAATAATAGCAATACAAAATTGTTTTCAATATACTTTAATGTTGCAGTGCATACACCATTGAACAGGAACCACTTAGACCAATTCCATGGAAAAGACTTAATTTATATTGCCATTTTTAAATATTATCTGGATAGTATTATTTGGAACAGCAGGAACATTATATCACCATTCATTGAAAGACTTTAGTATATATTTGGCTAAAATGTGTCCTATCTTTAAAGAAACAGCAGTGCCTTCTTCACTTTTACAAAAATCGAATTTAAAGAAAAAAATTATCTCACTCTTCTTTGATTTCTATGCTGTCTCTTGCAATAGACTTCAGAATAAACAACAACACTTTCTCCTTGTTTACTAAAAGTTGATTTAAAGAGATTATTGTGAATGCCATATAGCTGGAGATGAAAAGCTTCTTCTTTCCATCTTGAGAAAGGCATTAATTTCCTACTGATTGTCTCCTGTGTTTTCATAAGTGATGCTTAATGATTATTTATTATTATATTTGCACATATAAGCATACATATTTATTGCACATTTTCAGGCCTTATTAGCTCTGTTTAAGGAACTCAAAAACCAGAGAGTACTTTTAAAAACAACAGCAACAAAAAAAAAAACAAACAAAAAAACCCCAATCAACCAAGAAAACAAAGCCAACCCCAAACCAAAAAAAGACTATTCATGCTGATATAACTGAGATTTGATAATGAAGAAGCTTTGCAGCTCTGTCAAGAAATTTATATTATAGTTTACATGCCTATCAAATATTCTAGACTAACACTCAGAGCAGGTAAAATGAATGTGTTTCTTTGAGTAAAGTATCTAGTCTGTACTGTCACTTTTTTAAATCCACAGTTTTCAAAACAGCAGAATGTTAGAAACATAAAAATCCCAAACTGAACATTCATGAAGTTCAGATATGCAACATAGAAAGTCTGAAAGTTCTCATTCCAAAGTAGAGAAATCCATACTGCATAAAGGTACCTCTTTTGCTATATTCCCACTTGTAAAATTCTGCCCTTAAACTGCAAATTCATCTTCTGCCAGTAAGCTAGAAATAGAAGCACAGTTACCTGGGAGTGAATAAATTTTATTTGGATGCAGTTTTATTTCTCTAGTACATTTTTAAGCTAACATTTTATTTTTATAGACTGAGGGAGTGAAGAGAAGACTAAGACTAGAATTTCTGAAAACAGTGTTTCGTTCAGAAGCACGTTGGCTGTGAGAGCCTTGCATAAAGGAATCATTCACACATGCCCTGGTAAGCTGGAGTTCATTGAAGTGACACTGTGCTGCCCATAGCAGTTCTAGACCACAGGCAAAACATTCTTCTGGCAAAATGCTATCAAATTCCCACTGTTCGTTTAAAGAGCAATTCATAAGTGCCTTGTTTTTTAAAAAGAAGAGTAGCTCTATGTTCCTGACGCTCTGAGATGCCCTGCCCTGGATTACAGATGCCCTGCCCTGGATTACAGAATGTATTTCCTTTCACAATAGGAAGCTAATGGCAGGTTATTTTCATTTATAATTTTGTGATTTTTTTAAAAATAAAGAAATACACTATGGTATGAATGTTTTCCATGAAAAGATCGCACTGCATCAAAAATAAACTGTCCTTCATGGGTATGGCATCTGAGAGGCGGAGAAGACCATTGCAATAGAAGGTGTTCTCCTGTTCTACATTTTGTAGTGATATTTAACCAGTTGTGTGCTTTAAAGTGCGCGATGAAGAATGAAATGTTCCCCCTGTTTGCTTTTATCTTTTATATTTGCAGTCATAATGTGTGGAGCTCAAAACCTCATTTTGGATGATCAGAACATGGAGATAAAATATTCGAGAACATAATTTGAAATACAAAACTGGTGAAAAGATGGGATTTATTGAAAAACCTATGATACGTAGAGAGCAACAAGTTCTGTCCATGCTGTTCGTATGGGTAACCAAAGGTTGACCTTATTTCCATTAATTAGTCTTTTTAGCTTTAATCATGTTATTTTTATCTTGACTTCAATGGTTGGATTCTCTTTAAGTAAATATTAAAATAGTTACAATGAAACCTTAGGGTTTTGTATATGCTACACAATAGCTTACCAGTTTACATTTAGAGATGGAAAGCCTATCAACTGCACACATTATCATTCCACATTAATATTCTAATACTCTAAATGATTTTGATTTTAAATATACCTTTCTTTTCTTTAATATATTTTAGCATCTCCTGTATAAATGTCTATCTTATTTAGTCCTTGCTATATATTGACATATTTAGGATAAAGTAACTTCTAGGATGCATTGCTTTACAGTGATCTTCTATTCACAACAACCCTTGCTGAATAAGCAAATATTCCATTCAGTTGCATTAGTATAACACCATCAAAATATAGGGACCTGTATTATTACAAATGGAAGAGAAAGTTAATGCAAGTGTTGGTTTGGTTGGGGGTTTTAGTTCACTGTTTGATTGTGGTAAGCTATTCTTGGTTTGTTCCTGAGCAATGATGAAATAATCTGTATCGCACATCTGTGATAAGTTATGGTAGCTAAATTACTTTTTCAGATGGTACAAATATTAGGGTTCAGCTTTACTCTGGAAATGATGAGAGGGTATTTTAAGTCACTGACGTTTTGTGCCTTGTAATTCGTTAGATAATTTGTTGAGGGATTGTGATAGGCCATGAGAAAAATAGCATGTGAATTAAAAGCTGATATTTCCACAAGTAATTTTCTCATCATGTCAATGCAGCATTACATAGAATGTGAATCTCCCATCACTTCTCCTAGTCTATGGACTGTCATCTTCCTGCACCTGTTTCACAGATAACTAAATTCTTACCTGTCGTCCTTCAGCTTTCTCCTTATCTCTCATTGCTGTCCATTCTGGACCATTATTGCTATTCTTCCTCTGTGCTTCATTAACTTCCTCTCCTCAGCACACTCTTCCAAATTCTGAACATAGCATCAGCTCCACTGCTGTTTTCTCTATTCTTTGTCTTCTCCCTGTTAATTTAGAAAACTCATGGATGATATTTTTAGGATTGTTTTTGTTTTATAAAAATTAAATTAAATTTAAAAAAAAATTAAAAGAAGTTTAAAGCATTTACTCTCTAAATGTTGTGCTAGATACCAGTCAGGAGCCCCATTGTATTTGTAAATCATACTGCTAGGTACAGCCTGGCAGTGACGTGACATGTTGCCATCCTGGTACATGTGGGTCCCGCTGATATTGTATGTAAAGCTCTGGCCTATCCCATTTCCACAGTCAGATCTACTTCCCATCCATGTTCCCTGTCCCTGAGGATGACTTCATGTAGAGAGCTGGCCTGGTGTCTGAAACTCTGGCGAGGCTGACCACCCAGGAACGTTCAGAATCTTTATCCCAGGCCACAAGCTCTCTCCTTTTGGCCACAGGAGCAGGCACTGCCAGGACTGAGTGTTGTACAGCTGTCTGGCAGCGAATATCCAAAGTGCCACTGCCCCACAGCACAGCCTGAGCCCTCTCCTATGAGCAGCAGGATTCCCTCCTGGCAATAGCAATGGGAAGGAGTTCAGTTTGAAGGACTGGTAACCTGCAGCATGCTTTTAGTTTGACAGTGTTGTCACCAAGGGGACAGTTGGTCCTGGGAAAGAAGGTACAAATGCCACACTGCACTCCTCAGAGTTCACAGGCAATGTTTTTCATAGCTATGGGGGCCAGAGGTGGGCTGAGGATAAGAGCTGTGGTGCCAAATTCTCTTCTCCTGCTCCACTTGCTAGCTGCATCTGCTCATTTGATTTCACTTTGTTGGAATCAAATTTCCTTTGGTGCCATCTAATATTGCATATTTTGAAAGAGGAAAACCAGATACAGTTTTCTGTGATGTAACTCCCCGTGCAGAAGGGCCCACAATGGAGTCAGGCTGGTTGAGTTCTGAACATTACATAACTGCCATTGAAAGTTCCTATACTTGCCAGAGCTATTAACTCTTAATAAATTTTACACTATCCAAGATCCTGAGAGTCCCCGATGGGATTTTACAGATCCCAAAACCAGATGATTTTGTTGGTTCAGCGCAATCTTTCACTTGCTCAGTAAGTTTATCTTCATTACTCTAAGAGGCTTACAAATACACTATTACATCGCAGTACACATTTTCTTGTAAGGTACTGATTTAAGTGTGTTTAGCCATACACTGAAATTTTCCATGCGGATCTATGAGAAATAAATAAGTTTATATTCATTACCTTTAGCATATAGCAGTTTATTTTCTTATTCTGTATCTCCTTGAAACAGAAAAACCCATATGAGTAATACAAATAATCTCAAAGAGATGTCTGATACCCACATAAATAGTTATGTCCTTTTTCTTTACCAACTCATATGTCTGATGATGGGGATTTCATAACTCCTGTAGCTGGAGATTATTCATGAAAGCATATTGAGTGTCACCTATCTAAGACCAACTTCACAGTTGCCCACTTCCATTGTCTAAGTGGTAACTCTTCATTATGCATCTCACAAGAAATGGTGTCTTGTCTTACAACTTAGAAAAAAAAAGATCAGTTAGTAATGCCAAAATATTCCATAAAGTGATGTGATTAATGCTCTCCTCACTGGATCTGCTGACGTAAGTAAAGTCTTACTCAATTTCCCTGTGGAGACACAGTGAACTGATGTCTTCGGCAGTAATTCTTAATCAGGAAGCTTTCTGCTTATCTCAGCTGTCTTGTATAGTCATTCAGAATGCACATTGAAGACCTGGAAAGAGGTTATAACGTGGGTGGATTTTCTCTAGGTTACTCAGGCTTTTTTCACTGAATACAGGTTGTGGTGGAGCTCTTTCCCTTTCTGCCATTTGAGATAATTTAAACTCTTTCAACATTAGTATTGTTTGGTATAACTAATGTCGTATATTGTGACACTTCCTTAATTGAGTGCAAGTAGTTCTGTCTTCCTCATGCCTTTTATTGTTTTTGGCCAACCACCTGCCACAGACAGTTGCTATGTCTACTGCAAATATCAGCTCAGATAGATCACCAGACCCACAGAATTTCATTAAATTGTTATTGCAAGTTAACTTCTTGATTCCTTTAACTGGTGCTTTCTTTATTATGAGAAATCATAAAGAAACATTGAACAGTTCTTATTCTTTTTTACATGTCTTTATTTCAAACATGAGAAAGCAGTAAGGCAGAGAACATTTTTTAATGTATGGAAGTTAGCTACAGAAAGCAATATAAGCCCTTTTCTACTGAATAAGCCTTGCAGTTTGTGTGGCCTAGTATTACGGCAGTTAATATGCTGAAGATGGTGACAAAAGTGAGCAGTGGCACACGGCAGCCTTTCACCCCACCACTGCATGCTAGACTCCCATACAGTAGACAGTCTTGGTTCAACATCCAGCTCAGTGGCTTCTGCCTCTTTGTCTTGCTAGTTGTGATTTCTCCAGACTTTTGACTAAACATATAAAATAAACCTAAATGACCAGTTCCTCTTTCTCAGCCTTTTATTTGTTTATTGGGAGTCAAAAATGTAGGTGAAGCTATCACGTATGGCATTCTGAAAAAAAAAATGCTTAACTTTCCCTACAAGCAAAAATAAGAAGTCACTTCCAATCTTCTACACACTGAGAAGAAAACAAGCAGACACTTGCAGGGTGAAAACACGATGTATTTCTAGCAAACTTGTGGAAATAATAGAATCAGTTGGGTTTTGGATAGCTTATCATCATAATTTGCAAAAACATGGTTATTTGCAAGCAAACTTCTGCATGGTGTAAAGCACCATGCAGTGTACTAGTGTGTAGTGATACCCTTTTTATTTGTACCCTTTCTAGACCTTTCCTTCTCTGTAACACAAGGTCTATAACTGAGTCATTTGAGGCTCAGCCCTACATATTAAAAACAGCTGGAAAATTTCGCACACCCACTGAAGGTTCCAATGAACACAAAATACCACAGAACAGATGCCAATAAGAGGTATTTTTAGCAGCTCATGTCACAGTCGCTGTTTGCCTCCGCCATGACAGCTAATGAGCTTTGAAAGACTGGGAAAAATTGTGCATCCTGAAGTAAAAGCCTGAGAATGCCTCTCCCTTCTTTAATATGGGCAGTAAATGTTTGCTTGGGGTCTATCTGAAACTTTATAACAAACCATTACAGCAGATTCCATGCTGGTTAAATGGATTACATCACAGACCACCATTTCATACATTAATTTCCATAAGAATTGGGCATGACAGTTTACTGTTGGTTTGCTCTGTAATTTTTACCTCTGTTAGAGGTAATATTATTGTAAACAGACCTTGACTGAGTGAACAGTTTTTACTAATAGCTAATATAATTTTCTTACATTTCCTTAGTTTCAGACAAGGAGTACTTAAAGCGTAAGGAAATCCATTCTGTAAATTTTCAACGGAGGTTGAAGATGTTTATCATTACATAATGGAAAAAAAAATCTAAAAATGTTGCCAATTGAGTAAAAGAAAGTCATTCTTATGTTGCGGTTTCTTTTTCTTTCTCCTTTACTTTGCACCATTTTTATATTATACAGAATATAGCATGTTCCATTCCCAGGAGAAAGCTAGACTGATATCTAATGTGTAACCAGCTGGGTGTTTACTCTTCATTATTCATATTGACAAGGCATCAAAGGAAGAAATAGAAAAAGAAGAAAATCTAAAGTTGTTGGAATAGTTGTTCATTTTTGTCTCAAAAAATGCCAATTTGCAAATTCGAGTGACTTAGGAAAAAAGCTCCTGCATAGTCTTTCAACTTATGTGCTTTTTTTGTGGTATATGTTCATTGAAATTAATGACTGATGTATTGAGGTGTGTGGCAGTTAGCCCTTTTTCTGTAGAAATAGGTTTATTATCTTCTGCTTCCTGAAGAACAGACACTGAGCGTACAATGACAGAAAGCACTGGATGGACCTCCTTTCAGTCATCCAGAGTGAGAGTTGTTTTATGTTTGTTAGCAAAGTGGAAAAACACGTAAAACCAGAGAACATTATTTCATAGAATTTCAGAAGATGAGTGGAACTAAATCAAAGAAGAACTGAATCTCAAATGATTCCCAAATGATCTCTCACTTGTTCAGCTTGGAGAAGAAAAGGCTTCAGGATGACCTAATTGCAGCCTTCCGGCACCTGAAAGGAGCCTAAAAGATAGAGTCTATTTACAAGGGTGTGTGGTGACAGGTAATTTGAACAGTTTGATTTAATTCCTTTCTTCTTGTATAAGGTGATGATGACTGCATCTCGAGGGTCTGATGGTAGTTTACCTAGTTCCCAACAGCGCACCACAGATTCGTGAAATTTAACATAAAAGTGCAAGGCCCCCATGTTTCCAGACTTCGGGTGGAATTCCATCAACCCCAGCTGCCTTGCCAGTTTTCACCTGCTGTATGGTCTTAAGGGTTTCTCCTAAAGTGGGGGCAGTGTCCTATTCATACTTCATCCGTTGTGTGATGGACTGAATGGCTGTGTCTTGGACTACACAACTAGTGCTGAAAAGAGTCTGAAAGTGTTCAGACCATCGATTCAGAATGGAGATTTTATCTGTCAGAAGCGTTTGACCATCAGTGCTGAGTAGAGGACTTTGGGCTTGGTACGTAGGCCCATATGCTGTTTTCAAGGCCTCATAGAATCCTCTGTGATCACCCGTGTCTGCGCATAACTGTGTTTTTTCAGCTAGATTGATCCGCCACTTGTTCTGTATGTCATGGAGTTTCTTTTGGAACTTGCTGCATGCACCTCAGGAAGTCTTCCATCATCCCCATATCACCATTGACCAATCAGTGCTCAAATCAGTCCAGCACTTTAATTACCTAGGTAGCCTCATCTCCTCGGATGGTAAGATTGACAGAGAGATAGACAACAGGTGAGCAAAGGCATATAGTGCCTTCAGAAAGCTTCATAAAAGAGTTTGGCGAAATAAACACTTGAAGAAAAGTACCAAGATCAGTGTTTACAGAGCCATAGTGCTGTCCACTCTCTTATACAGATCTGAATCATGAGTCATCTACCACCACCACCCCACCACCTGCGACTCCTAGAAAGCTTCCATCAATGCTGCCTCCGTACAATCCTAAATATCCACTGGTCACATTATGTGACCAATACATCTGTTCTAGAACAAGCAACAGTCACAAATATTGAGGTCACATTGCTGAGAACTCAGCTGCACTGGGCAGGGCACGTCTCAAGGATGAAGGACCACCGCCTCCATAAGATCTTGCTTTATGGTGAACTTGCCACCGGTTGCTGCTTGAGAGGTGCCCCGAAGAGAAGATTCAAAGACTCCCTGAAACAACATCTCAGCCTTGGCCATATTGATCAACATAACTGGTCTATTCTGGCCTCCAATCGGGAGGTCTGGAGACACACCATCTAGAATGCTACTTTTTCCTTTGAGAACGCATGCAGGATCACTCTTGAGGAGAAAAGACAACGCAGAAAGAATCATGTCTTGCAGAATATACCACCTAAGGAGTCTTTCTGCTGTGCCTTTTGCAACTGGACGTGCCTATCTCATATTGGTTTTTTTAGCCACCAGCGCGCTTGTAACAAACGTGGGTAGAGCCCTCCCCAAATCTTCATTCACGAAGCCTAGCCATGAGTAGTGACTGGACAAGGGGGAATGGTTTTAAACTGAAAGAGAGTAGGTTTAGAGTAGTTTTAGATTAGATATGAGGAAGAAATTCTTTATTGTGAGGGTGGTGAGGCACTGGAGCAGGTTGCCCAGAGAAGTTGTGGATGCCCCATCCCTGAAGTGTTCAAGGCCAGGTTGGATGGGGCTCTGAGCAACCTGATCTAGTGAAGGAATTCCTGCCCATGGCAATGGGTTGGAAATAGATGATCTTTAAGGTCCCTTTTAACCTAGGCCATTCTATGATTCTATGGTTCTTTGCTCATATTCAAGAGGAGCCTGTGGGATCAGAATTCTGCATCCCGGAGAGACACTGCCAAAGATTGAACATGGGACTTAGAACACACAGTTTATTCTTTCTCAAATGGCTTAGAAACAATACGTATTTCTACAGAAGTGTATTAAATTGGCCAGGGTAGAGGACATCCACATAATTCAATGTTTGAATGCTTTTATGGTTCATGGGATGTTTCTGCCAAGACCAACTGGATCTCTTGCAGACATGCAAACATGAACCCCATTACGGTGCAGGCTTTGGCTAAAGTTGTGGGGTTATCAGGATTAAAAATTGGAGGAAGAGATTGGGATCAGGCTGTGAGTCCTTCTGGTTGTGTGGTAGGAGAGTATGAGACATCATGGACATACAGTTGAGGTCCAGCTTCTGGTCCAGACATTTGCAGGATGGCCTCCCACAGGCATGGACCTCTTTTCGGATGTGGCACTCCATTACTGTCTGACCATGGCTCATCATATCTAGGTGCATGAACACCTCATGAGACACACTTGTAGGAGAAGTGGAAGATGGAAACTTTAGGCCCTTAGCTCTCACTGGTAAATGTGTCACTATTATCTAGAAGCACCATGATCATCCCCCTGCTCAGATTTTGACTGTGTAACCAAAACCGACCTTTAGCTTTCTTTTGTTCCTGAAAAGATTTTTGTTTGTTATTGACTGTTGACACCACACTGTCATTTGGTCATTGCTCTGGAACAACAGCATGTGATGTCTTCAGTTATTTCTCACTTTGTCCAGGACCATATGCCATTAGTGCGAAGCAAGTCTTTCCCCTTTTTTTTGTGTTGCCTGGTATCTTTACTATTTCCTTTGCTTTCATTCTTCTTTGTTATTCTGTTGTCTTTTAAAGTGTTTTCTGTTCTTTACCACCTGTGATATTCGGCAGTTGGGCTCTTTTTTCCACCTAATTTATAATACTCTAAAAGGAGGTCTGAATTCTTACTGCAAATTAAGCAGTGAAATACAACAAACTAGTGACACTTTTGCTATAGATGATGATCAAATTTCAGTAGGTTTTTTTTTTTTTAAATTTCCATATGTTCATTATCACTTCAAATATTTTCTTGTTCACTGTCAGGAATATTAACAATTATGACTAAATATTATGAATGGCTAGCTGCTGCATAACCTGGCATACCCTGAGATTTTTAGTAAACCCTGGAAATTACTTTTCTGTCTATAGCAGCCTATTCCATTGACCTTCCATCAAGATCTTGAATTTTTCAGAGTCCTTCAGCTGCCAAATGTTGGCTATGAAGTAATTAGTTTTCTGAGAAATCCACTGTTGGCCTCTATAATGAAGATAAATTCACTGGATTTCCATGTCTCCAAAAAGTATCTTTTAAATAAGGATACAGATTCTGGTAAAATCTGTTTGGATCCAATTTTAATGACTAATGTAATCATTCAGTAGCACTACTATTTATTAAAAACCAAGGTAAACTTTATAAAGAGAGAAAAAGAAAAATATATGTTAATTATTGTTCCTTCCTTCCTTTAAAATTGCAGTTATGTCAAGCAGCGGATACAGAAAACATTGACCATTTCTTATTGTACGCAGTGAATTCTTTTTAAAAGGTAAAATTGTTAATCTTTTGAAACTGTTGGCAAATGTGAGTGTTTAATGAAAAGAATTTTGGCACTATCAGTGGCCTCAGTACACATACATATGTCAGCAAGTGTGATACTAGATGACTGCTTACCTCCAGCATCACATTTAAACCAACATTTTACAAAAGCTGGACCAAAACAGTGGGAGTAGCCCAAGCTCATTTTCGTGACCAAACCGTGTGAAAATATCACCATTGTTTTTATGTTAGTTTATTTAAGATTTCCCATCTAAATAAGGTTTTTGAAATGCAGAGTATGCAATTAAATATAACAGGGCTTCAAAACTGTAGTGCTTTTCTTTCTTTCACAGCAGCAGGTTGTCTTCTCTTTATATTCCTGGGCAAATATGGGGTGAAACTGTTGCATGTAGAGATTTTTAGGTTTTATAAGGTTTTTTTCAAAGCCTGCACAACCAAGACTACTTATACTCCTATGAACTAAGCTTGATATTTATCTTTTATCCTAGCAGTAAATTTAAATATTCTTAGGAAGAGGATTACCAATTTTATGCTGTAAAAGTAGTGCCTTAGAGCCATTATCCTTTAAAAATAAGGAATGATGGTGGCTGTGTTTACTTTAAACAGGGAGAAAAATTACTTTCTTGAACTAGCTTTCAAAGTAACTTTATGAAGTGTAAGGAGAAGCAAAAAATGTCAGGATATTAGAAATCTACAGGAAAATAAAACTACACTCATAAATATTTTAACAGGAATAGGGGATTAAAAAAAGTAAGAAGATAAAAGTCCTTTTTATATTCAGTGGAAATGCAGCAGCATATGTTTACAAAGAAGCCTCCAGTACCTTCTATCTGTTTCCTAGTGTGGTTGTATTTTATGTTCTTTCATTAGAAGCTGAAAACTGTTCTCTGTCATTAGCAACTTGTAAAATAAGTAACAGATGCTTTCTCTGTGTGTGGCTGAAAGAGCTTGTGTTGTTCCACTTTGTATCCCTCTAGCCAAAACAACTGTTTTTACCAAGTACTGATTGGTCTGGATAAAATCAGGGTAGGTTCTATACTACAAACATCAGAATAGTGATTTAAAGATAAAGGTGTGGATTTCTTTAGATTCAGTGCAGTTTGGAGAAACTGGAGAAGTCATGGGATTTGCAATAGAAAACAGTGAGGTGAGGTTGGTCACTTGGCAGTGGGGTTTAGAATAATTTTCTTTAAAAAAAAAACAAGAAAATTCAAAATATAAATATGAAATAAAATATTCACAGTCCTAGGGTACTGTATTAAAGGGTAATTCTGTCTAGAGATAAGGATTTTTAATGCAATGAAAGCTTCCAAAATTTTTTACACAGATTTTCTTTTCAGGATGAAAACCAGTTGCAGAGGTATTTTTTACGTGATTTAACATAAGCAAACATAGTTTTTTACTATAACCCATTGAACTTAAAATATAACACTATAATATCCGTGGCAAGATTATTCTTATGCACTTTCTCTAAATTCTGTATTTTTTCATATTTTATTTCATCATTTGAAAATTAAGATTTAGTTAAGTGAAAAATGTCTTAATGTTTAAAAGCTGGAATATTCATGGAAATATGTGAATTTACATTTTCATTCATTGCTTTTGTTCTTTTTTTCTTTTTACTCTGACAATATTGAATAGTTGGACTGGCTGCTTTGCTGAGCTTTCTACAGTTGCTTAACATTTTATAAAATTAAAGCAGTTGCATAAAAGATAAGAAACAAAACTATAATAAAATTAAGAATTTAGTGATGAACAGGAAAGGACATTTTTTATTCTCTTTCAATGTCTGATGAGTTCTAATTTTTCAACATTTCTGTTTTTCCACTTCGTTCTATATGTTGTTTTAATTCACAGTAGAAATGATTCATGGAATATCTAAAAATTAAGTTCAGTGTTGGCACGAAGTAGTCAAGTATCAAATTAATTGTTGATATTGGTATGATGCAGGTCTGCACATCATCAAAAATAACTAATGGTTTTGATTTGATTGCTGGTCTATCTCCACTGGTCTTGTGAGATGTCAGTAACACTGCAGCAGGGCCACCTTGGTGTAACACTGAGGCCCATTAGTACGGCGTAGTCATGTGAGGGTGCTGTTCTTCTCTCAGGGAGATTGATCATCACTGAAAGACATGAGAATAATCTGAAGAAAATGCACTTTTCAGATGCCTATTCTTGGATTTAAAAGCTTAGATTATAGATTATTGTCTCACTGAGAGTTCTGTATTTACAACGAGATTCTTGATGTTTACAGTGAGTTTCTGTATTTGCAATGAGAAAGGCTTTTTCAAATAAAAAGTATTGATAACAGGGAGTGCAGCACAGAGTTTGCAGTGAATGCAGGAAAAAAAAAAAAAGAGAAGGATATAAAAAGGCTGTGTAAGCAGACTTCTTTCTAGAGCCTTAGCAATATCAATGGATTAATCATGCTAAATAAGCATGGTTCCTTTTTCGGGATTGGTAGATGAATACTGAAAGGCAAAATGCCCACTCTTTCAAAAGCAGTTGCTGATAGCCCTAGCCTGATTTACAGCAGGTTAGACTTGATTCTGAGAAACCAGGGCAGCTGCAATTCCCACTGAAGTGCTGCCAAGCTGAGGACTGATTATTACAGCAATAAATCAAGGTAGGCTGTTTGCAACTGTTGGAACACATCTCGATAGGATTGTAGCATCCAGTGTAAGTAATAACGGAGAAGTACTGACACAACAAGACAGAGTGTTTGAGGTAAGTTACTGTCTTACCAAACTCCTGGGTGGTGACCTGCTTTATGTTTTGAATCCATCTGCTAAGGTGTTACTGTTACCTGGGTTAGAGGATAAAGTATTCAGATACCTGTAGGTTTTTTTACCTTTTCTTGCAACAGTGCTGAATCATTTTGTCCATTCTGTTACACTTCAGTTGCACAGAGCAGATAAGCACTTTTCCTTAAAATAAAGAATTTTTAATAAGAAGACTATCTGTCAGCTTCTTTTTAACCCCCTCTCTTCTTTATGTGATGCAAGCCTGTCACAAGGATGGCTGTGATCCAAGAACTGCTTTCACGTGGCTGATACAACTTAGAAAGTTGCTTTGCTGTAAAAAGACAGAGAAGTGGAGTAGTTAGGTGAGTCACTCTTCCCGTTGCTTTCTGACTCTCAGACTGAAGTATTGAGAAGCAATGCCAGTCAGAACAGCTGGAAGGCAGTTTCCTTCTGCTCCTTGTAGAGTAGGATGCTTCGGAAAGTGACTCTTCTTCTATTGTCACTGAAAGGAACATCTGGGAGAATTTGGCCAAGCACTGGAAGGAACAGTCTTTTCCAACAAGCTGATGGAATTGTTTTGATTCCATTAGGCTCCAAACTGAAAATTAGATGTTGAAATTTGGTATGGGGGAGCAGATTCTATGTTTCAACACGGAGGACCTGTAAAACCACTAACTTAAGGCTGTACTATTTGAGTGAAGATTTAGAAAGAGAGGGTAAAGGCCTGCATGCAAACTGCCCAAAATCTTGTGTGTTTTTGTGGACTGGAGTTAATGGGATGAGTAGGTCTGAACAAGTAACAGAGTTGAAGAGCTGGGCAGATGACTTGTGCTGGCAAGATTTGTCCCATAGGCAAGAGGTAGTTGGAGAAAAGAAATAGCCAGTGATATAAATGGACTTCCCCCCACAGCTGTTTTATCAAGGTAGTAAAGGCCTTAAGGAAAGTCCCAGGAAGAAAAGATTAATTTGAGAAATGCTTAGAATAAAATAATTAAACAGTTCCCTACATGTGATATTTCCTCTCTGCATTTTTGAAATGCTGTTAAACATCTGCACATACTTCAAAATTTGAGATCCTCCACAGTCAGTAGGTAAAATCCAGTCTCATTTAACAATTGAAAACCCTGTAAACTAAATAGAAACTTAATGGCAGATGAGATATAAGTATATAATCTTTCACTCTATCTCATCAAAATAATTATCATAATAATTTAACTTAACTTACGAGGAATATGCAAATGGTTTCTCTGTCTTATCAGTCATATTCCTTCTAATGGGAAGCTTACTAAAATAAATGGAAAAGACAGACAGGAAAAAAAAATCAAAGATAAGTTTGACCTGAATTATGGATTTTACATATCAAGTTTACAAACTATGAGAATATTGCCATTTTTAAGTAAATATTTAGCATTAACAGTGCTCAAAAGTCAATTGATTATAAAATGATTGCAAACAATAAGAATGGTATTTTCAATTAGCAGTGACAGAATTCAAAACAAAACTAATAACCTAAGCAAAATATAAATTTCTTTGACTTGTTTAACTTTTTCTAGTGAAACATTACCAAAAGCATATTTTATCTTAAGCTATATTTCTTAAAATTGTTTTAATTACATTAGGTATTTCCATGCTAGATTTATTTTGTAAGGCTGTAATATTTGTAACATGTGTAAACAAAACCCAAAACATAATGCAATACATATCTTACTTTTAAAGATAACAAGTCATAGTCAGTCAGTCAGTCACTCATGGCTGGGCTTCACAAACAAAGATTTGGGGAGGGCTCTACCCACGTTTGTTACAAGTGCGCTGGTGGCTAAAAAGGCCAATACGAGACAGGCACGTCCAGTTGCAAAAGGCACAGCAGAAAGACTCCTTAGGTGGTATATTCTGCAAGACATGATTCTTTCTGCTTTGTCTTTTCTCCTCAAGAGTGATCCTGCATGCATTCTCAAAAGCATCAGCAGCGTTATAGATGGTGTGTCTCCAGACCTCCTGATTGGAGGCCAGAGTAGACCAGTTATGTTGATCAATATGGCCAAGGCTGAGATGTTGTTTCAGGGAGTCTTTGAATCTTCTCTTCGGGGCACCTCTCAAGCAGCAACCGGTGGCAAGTTCACCATAAAGCAAGATTTTAGGGAGGCAGTGGTCCTTCATCCTTGAGATGTGCCCTGCCCAGCGCAGCTGTGTTCTCTGCAACATGGCCTCAGTATTTGTGACTGCTGCTTGTTCTAGAACAGACATATTGGTCACATAATGTGACCAGTGGATATTTAGGATTGTACGGAGGCAGCATTGATGGAAGTGTTCTAGGAGTCGCAGGTGGTGGCGGTAGATGACCCATGATTCAGATCTGTATAAGAGAGTAGACAGCACAATGGCTCTGTAAACACTGATCCTTGTACTTTTCTTCAAGTGTTTATTTCGCCAAACTCTTTTATGAAGCTTTCCAAAGGCACTATACGCCTTTGCTAATCTGTTGTCGATGTCCCCATCAATCTTACCATCCAAGGAGATGAGGCTACCTAGGTAATTAAAGTGCTGGACTGATTTGAGCACTGATTGGTCAATGGTGATATGGGGATGATGGAAGACTTCCTGAGGTGCTGGTTGGTAGAGAACTTCTGTCTTCTTTAAGATGACTTCCACCCCAAAGAGCTCAGCAGCGTCTGCAAAGCAGGATGTTAAACGCTGCAGAGTTGCTTCTGTGTGGGCAACAAGGGCGGCGTCATCAGCATAGAGCAGCTCCCGGACAAGATGGTTTAAGGTCTTAGTGTGGACCTTCAGTCACCTTAGGTTGAAGAGGCTTCCATCAGTACGGTACCAAATGTAGATACCATCCTGATCATCGAGGTCTGCCATGGCCCTTTGGAGCATTGTGCTGAAAAAGACTGTGAATAGGGTTGGTGCGAGAATGCAGCCTTGTTTCACACCATTAGTTATTAGAAAGGGCTCAGAAAGTGCATTGCCATATCTGACTTGGCCATGCTGATCCTCATGGAGTGAGATGATCATTTTAAGGAACTTGGGGGGACAACCTAAACGTTCCAAAATCTGCCATATACCTTTTCTGCTCACAGTATCGAAAGCCTTGGTGAGGTCGACAAAGGTTACATAGAGACCTTTATTCTGTTCCCTACACTTCTCTTTCAGTTGTCTGAGAACAAACACCATGTCTGTGGTACTCCTGTTGGCTTTGAAACCACATTGGCTTTCAGGTAGAATTCCTTCTGTTATAGCAGGTATTAGTCCGTTCAAGAGTATTCTTGCCAGGATTTTACCAGCAAAGGAGAGCAGAGTAATACCACGGTAATTTGAACAGTCTGATTTAATTCCTTTCTTCTTATATAAGGTGATGATGACTGCATCTCGAAGGTCTGATGGTAGTTCACCTAGTTTCCAACAACGCACTACAAACTCATGAAATTTAGCATGGAGTGCAAGGCCCCCATGTTTCCAGACTTCGGGTGGAATTCCATCAACCCCAGCTACCTTGCTGATTTTCACCTGCTGTATGGTCTTAAGGGTTTCTCCTAAAGTGGGAGCAATATCCAATTCATACTTCACCCGTTGTTGTGTGATGGACTGAATAGCTGAGTCTTAAAAATAACAAGTAACTTTTTGGTTAATCTACATCTTTCTGGGTTTTTTATAAACTAGTCAGAAGTCATTCAAATCAGCCATTTCATGCCTGCTTTGGCCTGTCACATGTAACACTTGTAGCTTCTGATTCAAAGTCTGAGCCAAAAAAAAGACATTTCCATCTGTAGAACCAGTAATTGTTTATTAAAAATCTTTTTCTCATTTCCAATTGTTGAACTAAGAAGCATTATAATTTGGCTGGTATTTCAGAAATTAATAGCAGCTTATTACATTAGATGTATAAGATTCTCAGCTTGTGTGAGTCAATAGCTCATTAGAGAGATTGTAACTGAGTTGATTAAATAAGTGAATTCTTAAAGAGTCAATAGTGATGCATGGCATGGATTAAAAACTGGCTGAATTGTAGGTCTCAAATTTTAACTAATTCTCACCAGGCAGTGATCAACAAGGTGATGTAAGATAGTGCAGTAGAATTCCCCATTCTTTCATTTGCACTATCTAGCAGTGTTACCAGCAAAAAGATACTGCAGATAGAAATGAAAATTTAAATAAAGAAATATTATGTGAATAATTGTTTTCTCCTGTTTCCATATATTATGGTATGAAGGTTATATGATTTTATGGCTCTGCAAAGATTATTTTAATATCTCAGAATTGGGTCATTTGGGAAATTTGTGGAATTGTAATTTGCTAGCTCACACTGCAGTTACATACATCTCTTTCAGCCAGTTTTATTTCCTTCTCCAAAGGATATCTAAACTCTTCTTGGGGCAGCAACGCAAAAGATATAATTACTTGTCGTGATTTTTGACAGAAAATTTGAATCAGCAAGTGTAAAAAACTCTTTAAAGAATGTACGCTGACCACAGTGTCCCATAATTAATCCCTTTCCTAATTCCAAAGATGGGAAAAAGAAAGGAAAGGAGGCACACACCTTTTCCCTTCAAACTGGGTTTGTATGCTTCCTACACTGAATCCCCTTACTTCCTCTTTGTGAATGGATGAACCTCTTTAGTCAAAGGCATGTACCCTTCCTGTGGTTAGCTGATTTATGGAATTTTCATTTGATGGTTGCTTTCAAAAAATATGATGCTTTCCTGAACGAGAGTTCATTTGCTCAGAGTGCCTTATGCAGTGTTCGGTACATATGTGCGCGGTGGGATGGACAGCAGGAGAGGACATTAATAATGGCAAATCCTGAGGCTCATGTAGGTGCAGGAGAAAGCTAGGGGATGCATGTGCATGTTCATGTAAGAGATGGGAAGGAGACCCTATGCAGCAATAGCCAAGAGGGCCACAAAGCCTGGCTGCCTGTCTGACCAGGTGGTGGCCCGTGTATGCAGTGTGGGGATGTCTGTCGAGCGGGCTGTGGAGTCAGCCTCCCTCCTGCCTGGTGGAGAATGAATTACTTAGGCAGAGCAGAGCAATTTCAAGTCTGAGACAGAGTCCTAATAATGCCAGTCTTGCCTGAGACAGCAGCAATCAGAGTAGAGATTTGGAGGTGGTTATCCTCGATGGCCTTTGGAAATGTTTGATCAGTAAATTGTTCTGGAGTAGAGTCAACTTTCTTTCTTTCTTTCTCCTTTCTTTTTTATTTTTAACTCTCATTTCTCTCTGCTTCAGAGCCTGAGAAATCTTCCCAACAAATCAACTCCCTGAATGTTTTGAAAAACTTGTTTTGTTTTGGAGGCTTTTTTATCTGACTAAAGTATGTTTTATCAAAAAACCTACATTCAGTTCCTAGTCTCCCCATACCTGAGTTCCTGCACAGATATATTACCTCGCTTTACTTTTATTTATCCCCCTGGGTGCTGATGGTTAATCCATGTTTTTAAGTTGTCTTCATAGCTACCTTTGTCTTCCTCTCTTAGAGAAAGGAGGTATACATCTGAAATGAACTCTGACCAAGAAATTTTCTGGGAATTTTGTTGCAGTGTAATTTTATCTATATTTGATAGACAGACAGGAAAATAAAGGGAACTTGTTTTCTGCATTTGCTGATTACTTTGAAAACTGTCATTAAATATGCTATCATTATCCGTATTTTCCATTTCACTGTATTGCATTTTACTATGTATGTCATGTTAAACATCCTAATATAAGTGACTTCATCGAATTGATCTTATTTTTTCTAGAAATGTTTTATTAACAACTAAATATAATGGTAAGCATTTTCCCTTTGCATCTGTCCTCTGTTCAGGACAGGTCTACTATTTCAAAGATTTTCAATGAGTAATGAAATGGGAAACAGAAGGCTGTTGCTCACTTACACCAGTTTTTAAGGAAAAATTCTTTCATGATTTCGTTGTAATTGAGTGTTCTTGAAGTTTATCAATTGTAATATTTGACCCCTGCTTTTATGATGGCATTGTAATAGAATATCAGCTTTCCATTCAACAGTTAGTGGCAGACAGCTCCACTTAGCAGTGGAGAGAGGGAGAAATTTTTCATGAATTTGTAAGGAATCTTAAAGGATGTTATCAAGTTATTCCTGGCTTTAAAAAACATTTTTTTTATTTATCTGCAGCTTTCACTGTATTTCTTCAAAGTGGGAAACTCATCTGAATGAGTCACACTGTGCAATGCTGTGCAGGAACTTGTGTGTCTCCAGTGATGACAGAAACAAGAGATAGTGAGGTTAGCACCACTGGCCTGAAGTTTGCTTTTGGAAATCCCCTACTTTGAGTCTCTATATATTTAAAACAGATAACTGTGTACTGAAACAGATTATTTACCATTAACTCAACCTGTGCATCCAATATACATGCACTGAGGAGAAGACCTCATATTCTCTCATTTGCTGTTGATTACACATTTTAAGATGTCCTCTTGTTTTAAAATCAATACTGGACCACTATTTACAGCAGAATGAAACTGTCTAGGTAAGGAAGTAAGAGAGTATGTGGTAAGCATAGAGTAAACTTTGAGCAGATATACACAAAATGCAGCCAAAGACTTAGAAGGGAAATGAGGATGATAAAAATAGGGTAGAAAGGAAAGAAAATAATGTGAACTAGAGTGATGAATGGAAGACATTCAGAAACCAGACAAAAAGCTATTGGCACCTAGTATGAGAAACAGTGTTTACAAAATGCAAGTCAGTGTTGATCTTTGCAGGGAAACCACATCAAGCTCTAGGAAAAATATGTGACTTCCATTGCTGGTTACTTTCCCAGTGCTGTTTCACACTGAAGTTTTGTAGCAGAGGCTCCAGCATGGAATGAGTCTTGAAGAAGAAGATCTGAAGATCTTCTTGCAGGAAGATCTGAAATGGGACTTTGACTGTGTGGTTGTCTGGTAGGCTTGTTTTTGTCATTTGATAAAATAATTGTTCAGGTGCTCTGTAGCTGGGTGACAGTGTACACTGTTCACATGTTCTGAAGGATAGGAGGAGTCTGAATTCTGATTCACAAGCTGTGATCTCTGGCCACTTTTATTGGAGCATAAAAACACTCCAGTACTGGACAATAGAAAAGACACTACAGGACACTTATTTTTCAAAGGACTGCAGGAAAGATCCATAATATTACAGATGAATAAACCTGTTATCTGCAATTAGTACAAACAAAAGAAATTATAATAAAGAGTAACTTAGTGAATTATGTGATATTGTGACAGTCAGTGTGACTTTGCAAAGGAGAATTAAGCTCCATAACTCACTGGCACACTCTGCGGGTTTCCGTGATCAGCTGAAGGAGAACTGTTTGATGTGATGTCCTTGGATCATATCAAATACTTTTGACAGAATTCTTTACCAGAGACTCTGAAACAAAGTTATCCTGGGATAAAAGGGAGATTCCCCACAGAAGAAAACAACTGACCAAAGAGTAGCAAACAAAGTTCAGGAATGTATTTTTGGTTTTTACAGAGTAGGTAGAACACCAGTGTAATCCCACCTAGGTGTATGCTGATCAGAACACTTACAAGTGATTTGCAAAGGGATAAAAAAAGAAAGGTTCTATATCATGTCATTTAGAAGAACTGCTGTCAAGAACTGCAGAGGGATCATGTGATACTGAGTGACCACATGTTAGAATGAAATTCAGAGGTAAAGTGATGTACAAGGGAAAGAGAAGCAATCCTTCCTTCAGACACTGAGCAATGAGCTAATGAATACCACATAGGAATGAGATACGGGAGCTACAACAGACTGTTCTGTGATAAGGTGAGCTGAAAGTTCAGAATCGATCAAAAAAGACAAATGCGATGCTTGGAATTTTTAGAAAGAAGAGGAGAAAAAAACCCCAGAAAACTTTATGCAGCTGGATATATGTGTGAGTGTTGTGAATGCTATTAAAGTTCTGGTTTCCTGAGTCTCCAAAAGGGTGATATGAAACTGGAGAGGAATCAAAGATGGTCAAGAAGTATGGTAAAAGCTTTGTGGGCAGTTTATATATTAACATATATTAATGTGTACTAGAACTCTTTAAGGAGGACAAGGCCTGAGGGTGAGGTGTGGCATAGCAAAGATGCATAGAAGACTCAGGTCCTACCACTAAAAGTAGTAGGGAACATGAAATAAATCAGGGACTACCAGGCCCATCAGAGCAGAGGCAGCAGTTTTTCACTCAGAGTGGAGTTGAGCCAGGAAAATTTGTTGTGGATGCTAACAGTTTAGATTAATTGGAAAAGTAACTGGACCAATTCATGGAATTAAAAACCTTGTCTGTCAGCAGCAAAGACACTGTGTCTGGCTAAGCCCAGGATAGCACTCTAAGGAAATAATATTACACATTTTCTTATATAATTGCCTAGGCTTCTTCCAGTGAGCAGTGACAGATGCTGTGCTTGAACCTTTGTTATGTCTCAGTATTATCATTATCATGTTCTTGCATCTCTTTGATACTATTTGATATCTGCTATGTATCTGTATTTAGCCTGTGAACTCAGAAGGCTTTATGAATTTAGCTGGCGTGTATCAACCAGAACAAATATGGTCCTTTTCAGTGTCTGCAAAAAGAGTGTATAACATGCAAGATATTATAAAGTAAGTTAGAAACCCAAATAAGGTACAGACCTTTTCTTCTTTTGGTAGAAACCCAAATAAGGTACAGACCTTTCCTTCTTTCAGTATCCAAGACACCTTGATGTATTGTGCACATTTTATTGGCAATGATTTGTTCATATATGGTATTCTATAAGTAAATTGGTAGTCCTTTTATCCCATTACATCACCACATACTAAAATCTACATTTTATAACATGCATATGCAGGAACAAGATTTTTGAATTGCCAGCACATACATACAAGGAGGGCGGTTGACATGGCATGAAGAAAAATGTGCATATTAAACACATGTAGATGTTTAATTACAAACACTATTCTGTAATTTTGTGTGCTAAAGAGTTGTAAGCAATACTGTTAGCAGAATTAAGGTAAATTTGATATGATTATTTTAGAAAATCCATATATAAATATGAAGAGCTATCATGATGACATTGAGTTTGTTGCTTGTACATTGCAATTGAGTCTCAAGTGAAGAATTTTATTACCCCAATTATATTTTAATCTTCTGAAATGATAAGAGAGTAAAAATAAAATTATTTAATTCAACTGTTGATAGACATAGTAAGGCCCTAGGAGATTATTTAAGTATAATTCAGTTTTTCCTCTCAGACTGGGTCTCCTAATATGATTAGCTCTTTCAGTGCCATAGTAAACAGAAGATTGTCATATACTAAGTTTAGGCACTGGTCACTGTTAAGGAATTAGAACCAGTGAAAGTGAATGCATCTGTCTGGGGTTTTAAAAGGTTACTAGCTATGAGTCAAGAGAAACCCCATGTAGAAAACATCTAAAAACATGAACTATACAGAATTAAGGCCCTATTAAAAACTTGTGAGTGGAAAGAGTGACTACATTCACCTTGAAGTTGTATGGACAAGCTTAATTTGTATATGCTACATTACTGTCAGTGGCATTGGCCTTGAGATGAGCTGAGACTTGTGTACATGTATATGTGATATTTTCATCCAGCTGAGATTTTGAAAAGACCAGCTGAGTGCTGTGTTAACACAACCCTGTCATCCTTGCTGTAAAGAGAAGTGAACTGCAAGAACACTGTACATTGAAAACCTGCACGTCTCTGTTATGTTAAACAGCAGACTCATCCAGAAGATGCACAGTTTGTGACTTTCTTTGTGCCATCTGAGGAAAGGTTTAACTCCTCGTGCACCCACGATGAGCACTCATGGGCATCCAGCCTGGGAGGTTGTCCCCCAAACATATAATGAAATAGTACAAGATGAATATGAATTTTTGGGGCTTTGGATTTGGTTTTGTGGAAGCTTTTTGTCCTAATAACTCAGTTCTTTCTATATATCTGGCCTTTTGGGCCCAAAGTATTTCTCCACTTTTGTTTTAAAATATTCCTTAGTAGAGAGCTTATGAACACTGATTGCTGTAGTAAGACCATAAGGCAACCTGAATTAAATATCTCTGTCTTCAGGGCTACAAAAGATGCATGCTTTCATAAGGTTTTTATATGCTTTTTGTTACTCAGAGAATACCAAAGATCTTCATTTAAGTGAAAGAGAAGATAAACCTATTATATATAAATTAATAAGAAAAAGCAATGGAGAACACATACATGTGCATATATGTATAACATACTCTTTGCATCAATACCAACAGGGAAAAAGCAGTAGCTTTTAACAACCAGGAACAGCTGTTCCACTCCTATTATGTTTGAGACTCTGCCAATCAGCAATTGTGCTGGGACAAGAGGAAATTTGCACATAGTCATAGCTGGCAACTCAAATCTCATTGCTAATGAAGCTGACAGCAATCCCTGTCCATATTCTTGTCAGTTAAATAAAATGTCACTCTCAGACTGACACTATTTGTTATTCTCAACTGCTGTCTGTCTGTGCCTCTGCCAGTGCAAATGAAGTGTGAGAACCATTCCCAGCCCTGTGGGGATGGCAGCAGTGGCAGGGCACACAGGACAGACAGTGGCTGTCAAGACTACATCATTGTCCATGCCGGGCAGGGGCTGATGTGATACAGTGATGAGATAACGCACAAGAGTGATGGTGGGAGCACTGTGATGGCACCAAGCAGGTGGGCAACATGACAGGGAAGCAGAGTGCTCCCTCAACGCTGTGATTTCTGTCTCCCCCAGCACTATGAAACAAGGTGGCTACAGTGCCGCAGTCCACTTCTAACAAATTCAGATCCAAGCAGGAGCCAAGGTCCAATTTTATGTGCCTTTTTTTAGTTTTTTGCTCTTTTCCTTTATCGTTTCACCTCATCTCAGATCTCTGCAATGGCAGTTTCTGCCCCACATACTCTTTGTTCTGCAGTGCTTTACATGCCTTCTGTGCTTCCCTTCATGTGTAACACTTATTGAAGGTGATGAGAGGTTTGTATACCTAAAAATTGTCACAGATTGTCTTACAGTAAACCAAACTCTCTAGTTACATATGTACATACATTTTCACTACCATCTCTGACTTCACTGCTCTCTGTCAGATTATCTTCATTCTGATAGTAATCAATTATTCTTCTCCTAGGTAATGAAGTCAGGTCACTGAGTTGCTACAAAACTGTCCTGTGCCAATGAATATGCCTTTATGTTCTCACCACATGTGAGAAGCACCCTGGTATTATAAATTAAAAGAACTAAACTGTGGAAGACTCTGTTCTAACATGCAGAAATCACAGAGAATTACATGCAAACTATAGGCAAAATTTAATAATGAAGCAATAATGTTTTGTTGCAAGTACTGTGAATAGACACTGATATCTTTTCTATAGAGATGTTTTGAACATATCATCTAGAAATTCGCACAACTCAGTTATGTTCCATGAGCTTTTTCTGGTGTTGATTTCAAAGTAGACCCTTCACAGGTTTCAGTAGAAATTTTACTTTTGAACCCAAGGGAAAAAAGAACAGTAAAGAGATCTGAAATGAAAAGTGCTTTTTTCTTTTTCTATGAATCTTTCTTAGAGAAAATTAAAGTGTGTGATAGGACAAAGGGTAACATTTCCAAAATCATCTAAGCATCATTGCAGCCTTAGTTCCATTTTCAAAGTGATGTAAGCAGTTTGGAGCCTGAAGGCTCCAACAGGTTCAGATAATATCCTTATTGTAGTCAAAAATTGATAAAGTACTCTAGGTGTCTAATTCACACTGAAGTCTAAGTTCTTTGATGCTCTCATAAGCTCTGCTAGCTACCTCTCTAAATCAATATGAAGTCTCCTGAAAATTGGACACTCAATTTTACCAAAATGCAGTGGGATGCAAGTGCTAATGTCACTTCTTAAAATAGGCTTTAAAATCTTAAGCCACATAGGGCCTGATTTTTAAAAGCATAAAATCACTGTCAGATGCAGAAATGGGTCAAAATGAATTTTCCTGAAAGCCTGAGGACCTCATGAGGTTTTTAGAGGGGACACAAAAAAAGAAAAAGGAAAACAACCAATTTTCATCTCAAATATCTCTCAAATAATAGATTTTTTACAGATGTTTACTGAATAAAAGAGCAGATAACACGTGTTCAGGCAAACATCACTCCATCAAAACATTAATATTTTTAGTTGCTATGAAGCTTTGACTTTTAAAGCTGCATAAATGGAGCAGAAGTTAGTTGTAGAAGTCTGTATGGAGTAATCAGTTCTATACAAGTCTTAAAAATACACCTCCTAAACCCACACCAAAAATCCTTTATTATGGTCTTCATGAGAGAGACAGAGATCTGTACTTAGGTTCACCCAGTGGTAGTCAGTAGGTTGTTATTAGCACAACTCTTTACCAGTGAAGGACACTGGTAGCAAATATGTGGCAGAGCAGGAGAACACTGGAAGTACAGAGGGTACATCTATCCTAATAAAATCTTAGGCTGTGATTCTGAATGCTGGTATGAGATTATGAGATTGTCTTCCTGTGACTGCTGGCATGGCCCACGGAATAGCTGAAGGCCATAATAAGAAACCATCTCACAGGCCATCCCTGTGCCCTGTTGGGGCAGGGAGGTGCAAGCCTGAGACCATTGTCAATAGGTAGTTTGGATTTGGCCACCTTGCTTGGTAGGGTTTGCACTACTGACACCATCCACACTGTGCCACCTGGTCTGCAAGCTGGAGAATTTCTCTGGATCATTGATTTACTGCAACAGGCATGGCTAGAGTACAGCAAAGGATATTGTGTTGGTAGAAGATGTGAGGTGGAATTTCAACTATGGGGTGCAGCTGTGAGTAAATCACTAGTTTTGCGGCTGGTAGGCTTACTTTTTCCATTAAGATTTAGCCTTTAAAACATTCTGACAGGCTATTTTTTTCCAGGATCAAGAAGCTGACAGTCCCCGACAGTGTGAAGTCAACAAACACTGTTAGAAGTGGTTTTGCTTTACTTGTCCCTATATTTTTAGTCCATTCCTCTCGCTAGCGATGTGATGCTGCCCTACTAAAGTAGTCCAGGTGCTGCTGGATGGTATAAACAAGCAATGCTACCAGGTCTGTTTTCATGGCCAAAGATTCTGGCACCCAGCACATATTGCAGAATTCTAGAAGGATAAAGGTGAAGTAGTGACTATGGAGAAATAAACATTCAGAAAAATTCATGATACTGTGATAACGTTAGAAAATTCTCTGTTTTCAATAAAGTAAGAGCAACAGTTCTGGCGATGTTTGTCTGTTTTGTCTTTTATTTGGAAATTCAGTAAAAACAATTTTAAAAATTGTTGCCATATATAGATGTCCTGTAGTAGTTTTGGCCTTTGATGTCTTTCTGCTCCTCACTAGCAAACTGATTTGCTACTCAGTTGTAGCAATAGTTAGTATCATCTATGCGGAAAACATAGAGAGCAAAGAGGCCTCAGGTTTACAACCAGTGGAAATCTCAGTGTAATTATCGTGATATGAAAACCATTATAGTCATATTAATACCAGTGTCTTTCACAAAAATACCCAGTGCGTATGCTCTGTGTAGATACCTTTTTCCCACTCTGCCTTAAAGAAAATGCAGCCTGGTTTTGGTGGACTCCATGTAATAGTTCAGCACACTCAACTTCCACTTAGCACATCAATAATTTCCAGTCACTGTTTGGTGGGTCTGGAAACAGAGGAATGATCTATCTAGGACAGAGGAAGATGAGCAAGTGGAGCATCGGATGAGATGTCCAGTTATCACCACTCATCGCCCTCCTTACCTTCATCAGCTGAGGAAGGGGTCCCAGCAGTGGCTAAGATGTCTTCATAAACTCAAAGATCTGTGGCACTATCAACTACGCAGGCACTTCGGTTTAGTAAAGTTAGAGTAATAGAAGTAACAAAGTTTCTCTAGTTCATATCGAGATAAAAGATAAGTCTTCCAAATTACTTAATCAGGGGCAAAAGTTCATTGGCCTGGGAGTATTTTTGTTGTTCAAAACTCATTAGAGTTTATAGCACTTGTGGTTGGACACAATTTAACAGAGTGTATGCTTCTACTTAGTCTGTACAGACTACAGAAAACTGGCTAATAAGAACCTCATGTTGGGTGTAATCCAAAGTATAAAGTTTTTTCCAGTGCAAGATTAAACCTAATTTTTCCCACTGATTAATATGATGCCAAAATAATTTATGTCAGATTCACATGATGATAAAACTAAAGGGAGCTCCACTGGTGATATGTTACTTTCACAGTGTCATTGCTTGATTGGACTCACACATCCTTGCCTTGAAGTTTTTCTTTTCTAGCCTTTATCTGTAATGCTCAGATGTATTTTTCTGTAACAGAGAAGGCTGCCTGATTTCTTTACTGTGTCTAGAAATGTGCTGCGTAGAATTAGGGAATTGCCAGGTCCTCTTCTGTATAATAACAACACATTTTATAAACAATATGCCATGGTGATATTAGTAAGTATATTAATGGGGCAGGAAGCAACCAACATAAAGCAAGTTGGGTTGTCCCAGTAATCTGATGTGCAGAAAAAAAGCAATTCTTGATCCTTTGCTTTCAGAGTGATTTGGCCATGAACAAGCGAGCTGAACACAACGACCACGTCTGAGACCTGAAGAAGGCAGGAGAACAATTTTTTGACTTAAATGGCTGATTTCCAGATTCTAAATGAATATTCCCCCTTTCCTGGTCTTCTGACTCTCTAATTTTTCCAAGACAGAAATATGTGTTCCTAAATCCCATAAGGAGCTACCATTGGGTCTCACTATGAGATTCATACAATAAATATTATAATGAAGAAACCATAATGAATTATGGTCCAGTCTCCTTTTAATTTGATGATTCTAATTAGATACATAAGACTTCCATAACCCCTTTTTTGTCTCCAGAATTTCTCAAATTTTTTTTAATATAATCTTCACAGAAAAATATCTTCCTGTAATTTTAACTCTAAATTTATTCATGACCCTTTATAACCAATTTGCTCTCTTGTTTTATGTTAAACTTATAAACCATTTACATGAACTCAGTCGTTATATATATATATATAAATAATATTTGAAACAGAGATAGACTTCAATTCAGCAGGTTACTGATCAGAATAATTTGTAACTCTCCATAGTATCTTTGATTGATATGTACTTATAATCATTCAGAATAACAGTATCTCCACCTGTCTCCATGTTCATAACTTCTATCAATTATTTATAAGCATTTATATATTATATATCATCAGCATACAGTTTATTTGTAAAATAATTAATGTCATTTCACTCTAGCATTCTGTCATGTTGCAACTTCTGTAAGTAAGGCTAAGTAAACAGGGAAATGTTTTATTCTTTAATCACAATAAATGTGCACTCAGTTTGTAATACAGTCAATTTCTTACTCTAGTAATAAAACTTTTGTGTGATTTTTGAATTCTTGAAAATTTGGATGCTGATGTTAAAATAAAACAAATATGCTTATCCAGAGCAGAGTACTTTTAGATCTAATATGAGGGGTTTAAAATACTGAAAAAATCCTACCCAACATTATTCTTTTTCTGCACATATGTAGCATTTGAATGAGTACCTTGAAAACAGTGTAAAATTAGCTTCTGTTAAATAGATATTAATATTCTGAATTTTGGACATTTTAATTTTGACATTTATGATTTTTTTTTTACTCCTCATGATTTTAATACTTTCACTTTTAAGATGTTTTTTCAGGTGCTTCCTTATTCTGAGTAGTAAAGTAATAAGACAAACATAGTATCTAAGCACAAATCTCTGTTCCCAAAATAATGAGATATGTAATAAAAGCGTTTATATTTTCACAGCAAAAAAAAAAAAAAATCATGTTATAAAAATACCAGCTTCAGTAGAGTAATATAAAAAATTTAGAGAAATTAGTCATCTGGCATTACAAATGAGATAACTTAGAAATTTGACAATTCAGGTAGAAGAGAGTACCAGATAAGGCATACAGCAGTTAAAAGTAAGGACAGAAATAAGTAAATAAATACAGCTACTAAAATAAAACAGAAATATTAAGCAGCATTTGAGATACCTTTGTTAACATAAAATATGGGGTTTTTTTCTTACAAGAGCACAAGAACCTAGCTAGGAACCAGGGTGGGAAAGGGTCATTGTATTTTCAAAGTAATACTTGCTTAAAAATTATTTGCACAGTTTTCATACCCTTTGGCCACACATTTGCTTGTTTATAAAAAATGTTATTTTCCAGAAGACTGAACTCTATTCTATGTTGCATTAAGATTTCTTCCCCTTGGCCAACCAGTTTGACAATGTGATAAATTCAGCTGTTACACAAATGGCAAACACTATATGTCATCTTTTTTATTTTTTAAGGAAGAGAGAAATTAATAAATCTGTATTTTGTTCCTCAGGTTCATCTTCTGCTCAGTGTAGTGATACATTTTGCATTGTTATATTAGTAGTTGTTCTTATCCAGAACATAAAATGTGTTAGAGTGACAAGCTGTACAAATACAGATGATACCTACTATTATTAACATGAAATGCTGTACAATGAGTAATTCGGCTCCATATTGTTTTATTATAATAGATTTGGGTAAGGAAAACATCAGTAAAAAGGATAAGCAAAATTATCTGATTTCTATGTAGCAAGCTACCTTCTGCAGTGCTTTTAAGAGGAAGGAAAGTGCCAGAAGGTGATTTTGGCAATGAAATCTGTACTAATTGTGTGCCTGGAAGCATTCCTGAGGAGTGGGCGAAAACACCTGTGCTAGCACACTTATAACTTATCCTGGCCTGAGCTGGTGTGGCCCAGCCAGCACCTTCCCAACAGCCTGCCAGCCATTAAAATGGTCCAGAGACCATTCCCAGAAAGCAGATTTCACACAGTCGGGGCTGTGCTGGAGATGAGTGGGCTTTGCTGATGGAGATGCAAACTTCCTGTGCCAGCTCCACATAGTGCCAGAAACTTTCCAGGACTTGCTTAATTTAATAGCATAGACATAACATCCAGATGTGCCTCTCTTACTCTAGTAGCGCCAAAGAGCTTTAATGAAATTGTGGACTGATTTTATGCCCATTGTCTAGGAACAATGATTGACAGGCCAGTGGAAGAAGGCTCAGTTCATACAAATTTCCTACCTTAATCCCTGTGATTCAGTTATATCCATAAAATGAGAATTAATACACCTTATCATCATGCTATAAAATAGTTTTATTATTATTTGTGGTATCGCTGTGATAAACAGCCCAGGAAAGAGATAGCTGATAATACTGCTAAAGTACGAGAGCTGTGTTTTCTTGTGACACAGACATGAGCCACATTGTGAGAACAGTACAAAATACTGAATGGGCGTTCGCTATATGACCATTGTCTACACTATGGGCTGAAAAAATGTGGAACTCGTCAGAAATCAGAGTATGTGATTACATAACTATGCAATTAATGCCAGTGACCTGATGCATAAATACAAGGAGTCTAAATGAAGGTTGTCCAAGGAATCTTACTACCAATCTGTCAAAAGAGGGAACATTTGATTTTGAAACCTGAATTTGGTGTGCATGTGCATGTGTCCTTGGAAAGAAAGAAGGTTTCCAATTTTAACAAATAGTTCTTTCCACAGAAGATGAGGGTTTCTGTAATGATCACATGCCAATCAATGGTAATTAAGAAAAGTTGATGCTGTGGCAAAGCTTGTTACTTGTCTAGTGCCTTCATTAGAATTGTGCAGCGAGTGGGAGTACCCAGCTCTCTGTAGGCTCACAGCTCTCTGAGTACTGGTTTAATAAGCTGGCAAATATGTTCCCTGTTCATTTATTGTTAGCAAATGGCATGGGTGTTGTTCAGCAGGTTAAGCACTTTGTTGCAATGCAACATGTGGCCTGTTCTTCCAAAGAGATCCAAAGGGAATGAGTTGCCTTGTCCCCAAACAGGTTTGACAAAGATGCTGTTTTCCGAACAGCTGCAAATACATTCCCTTTGTATCCAGGAAGATTTCAAGAAATGTTCTCAGATGTAGGGAAAAATCATGAGGTGAAATATGGATTTATGAAAGGAATGCTTTCGCAACATAGTGGATATTATGCAGTTATATTGGTGGACAAAGGAAGCAGAAAAATTGTAGCTATTACCATACAGTAATGAGATAATTAGTTGGAACTATTGTTCCTGGAGTACAAATGTAGCTTCGCTGTTGCTATTGTAACAAAAACTGAGCTTTGGCTTAGAAAATGTCACAATGACATAAATACATCTTTTTGAGTGTCAGTACTTTTGTTGCAAATGTTTTTCTCTGTCTCATGTCATTACAAAGATGATTAATTGGGTGGGAAACTTCACCATTTCTCTCTTATTGATTTGGTTCTCCTGAATCCCACATCACTAGATCATTAAACTAGAGATATCAGCATCTTCTTTAATGTATAATTCAGCAAATGCTTTAAACATATATACCTTTTATTAGAATGTAGATGTTCAGAGCCATGGTTTCATGCTTCCATCCTTTTACCTGTCTTCACACCTCACAAAATAAGAAAAGAAGACATTCTAGGTAATATAAAACTAAGTTCTAAGAATACTAGCTTTTAATTCTCATAAGAAAAGGGTATTTCCTTTGTGAAGCAGCAACATAATAAGGTGACTTCACCTTTCTACGACTTGGAGAGAAATTTATCCAATATGTGATGTTTTACAGTTGCATATATACAATGATCATTATCTTCTTGGCACCTCGAATACAACATACCATAGGGAAAAGGTGTCATAAAGGGCTGTCTGCATGTGTCAATACACTGGTGAGGCTGCACCTTGAATCCTGTGTGCAATTTTGGGCCCCTCTCTACAGGGTGGACTGTGAGGTGCTGGAGCATGTCCAGAGAAGGGTGGCTAAACTGATGAAGAGTCTGGAGCACAAATCCTGTGACGAGTGGCTGAGGGATCTGGGTTTGTTTAGTCTGGAGAAAAGGAGGCTCAGGGAAGACCTTATCACTCTCTACAACTACCTGAAAGGAGGCTGTAGCCAGGTGGGGGATAGTCTCTTCTCCCATGTGTCACGTGACAGGACAAGATGAAATGGTCTCAAGTTGTGCCAAGGAAGGTTTAGATTGGCTATTAGGAAAAATTTATTGACCAAAAAGGTTGTCAAGCATTCGAACAGGCTGCTTAGGCAAGTAGTTGAGTCACCATCCCTGGAAGTATTTAAAAGACAGGTAGATGTGGCACTCAGGGATATGGTTTAGTGGTGGACCAGGTATTGCTGGGTTAACAGTTGGACACAATATTAAGGGTCTTCTCCAGCCTAGATGATTCCATGATTCTAGAATAATCTCATGGGTGCTGGCTCAGCACTTACCAGCAAGTACAGCAACAGGAATGCTTACTGCAGGCTGTAAATATTTTCCCATGCTCAGATACTCTGGCAGTTAGCAGTGGGAGGCCTATGATTTGAGAAGTCAAGACTAAGTGCAGTGCTAGGATCAAATGATTGAGGCACAGCATGGAATAATATCATTGGATCAGGCTGTCTTCAGGGCATATACTCTCCTCATTAAAGACTGATCTGAAACACATTGAAAGCAATAGAAAAAACTTATGATAAGATAATAAATCCCCTAATATCAAGTATAAATGGTAAAAGACATTAGTCTCTAGACAATGATGCTGAGATGTTCCTAGGAAGCATCTCTTGCACTCCATGGCTTGTCCCTTTTGCTTACTGAGTTGACAAAATGGTGCTTGTAGTAGACCCATAAGATACAATGGGTCTCATAACAGTCTCATTGCAGTCAGGCTGTGCTTCACCATCTTTAAGCAAATATTAAATTTTTGCAGTATGACCTAAACTTTTAGTATTTTTACACCATATTTTCAGCAGGACTCTCAGCTTCAGAATTTGTTTCAAGGCAAGGTGAAAAGTGTGAATATCAGTTTTGTCTTAACTATCCTTTTGGCTTTGTACTGCTCCAGGAAGCACAAAGGCAGTGCTTAGGGAATGGGCGACAAGACAGAATTCTCAGTACTCATCTCTTTTGTAGATTGCCCATCCTAACTCACAGAAGCATTTTGGTTTATTTTGGTCTCAAAAATCAAATTTTTCTGTGTTTCAAGTATTATGTTTCAGTTATATCTCAGTTGGAGCCTGCTCGAGCTCTGTTATTCCAGCTTGATAGCTGTTAATGGGGACGGGGAATTGCAGCCAGGAATGTGGTATTTTCACTGGATTCCAACTTCATTTTGTATAATTTTCCAGCTGCAGTAAACCCATCAAATTGTACCCTAAGAAGTACTGCTCATTGAAGAATGCTTATGCATTTAGAAAATGGTTTATTCTTTTACACTTTCTCAGCCATAATGTTTAATGTTACATAATAAGTTTTCTAGTAAAGTTCAGAGAGTAAAACAGACTAGATCACACCTTGAAAATCCCAAAATAAAATATGGTGCTTTGGTTGAACCTTGGTTTAATGCCACCTGGCTGTGAGATAAAGAACTGATTTTAAATTCTGAGCAAATATTCAGGACAACTTATTTTAGACTTCAGACTTTTTTCGCAGTCCATACCCATTGATAACATCTTTCTTTTTTCTTTTTTTTTTTCTGAATCATAATTTCTATTCTTCAAAATCTAGATAGACCTCCTTTAACAAACTGTCCTTTAGTATATTCTCATGTATAAGCTTATGTTGTCCTGGCAGTGAATTTTCTTTTGCCTTTTGAATCTCAACCTAGAACGGAAGACATATATTTTCAGCAGTGGTTCACTAACTAACTTCAAATATTTCATAAATTGACAGCTTAAAATGTGAATTTTTTTAGAGTACATGATTTAGTATTATCAGAATACTCCAAGTACAGCTGATGCTCTGCAAAGAAGATTGTCAGAATTATTATTTGTTACAATTTTTGTTGAATTTTCATTATGGTAGTAAACAAGAATAAGGCTGATAATGACTGCAGTAAAAACAGCTTTGCAGATCATATATACAAATATGTTACATTGTGTGGTGATTTTATGAAAAAACAGAACAAGCCAAAGTATTTTAGCCCATTTATTTCCTAATATGAGATGAAAAAGAAAAAAAAAAAAAAAAGGAAAAAAAACCACAAGAAGGTCCAGACACTTGAGAATAATTGGAATATTGAGTTTAATTCTGGCCGTCCCATCATAGACATTAGTTATCTCTTTAATACTTACACATATTTCTTATGAGAGAACAGCTTAGACATTGATTTAGAGCAGGACTTCGTTTTCATTAAACGGTCACATCTGTGCTTTGGCTGCAAGCGAACATGCAATCACTGAAAAATTATGCAAACAAACATTACTCGTGTGTTTAAATTCCAGTGAGAGTGTTTAGCTGACCTCTGTTCCAATTTGACTTGCTCCCATTTTTATTCTGGAGTCATGTTTTACACCAAAAAAAATCCGCTTGATTGAAAACTAATGCTTTCCAGTTGTAGGTTTCACACAACTAATGATATTTTTATTCAAAAATTCAAATGTATCAGCTTGTCATTAATTTCTAGGAAACAGACAAATATTCATAGTGTAATCCCTTTGCAAAAGTTTCATTTTGATGCTTGAAAATACAAACAATGTACATACAGTGTCACTTGCAAAAATATTAAAAAGATGACCTTGCCATTTAAGGTAGGTCCAAGGGAACCTAATGTTTACCGTGGCAAGTAAATATTAATAAATACTTAGTACAGTAGCACTGTTGTCACAGTAAGATAATACTACAGTGATGTATACTATATTAAGTAAATATTAAGTGGGGGAATCATCTAAATTTAATATTATTGATCTGTCTGTGGCTGCTGTTTTCCGCTATACTTTTAGCAGTAGCAGTATGAAAATACTGATTGGGGAAAAGAAATCTCATTCTTGTTTGAGGAAAACATAAGATTTACATAGTAGATTGTCTTTGTTACTAATATAATACCCAACATGTATTCAACTGTTACAACAATAAGCATGTACCCTATCAGGATAAGCCTACTGATGTTGTCACATATGGCATATGTCACATATGTCATATATAGCCCTTTTCCTCATACAGTTTACTCAGTAGTTCAGCTATATGTAGCTATGTACTAATTAAAATGAAATTAACATTAACTGTTGCTGGTGCCTTATTTTCTGAAGCTTGGTGGCAATATGGTGGTGTTTTCTCAAAATGTCACCAAGGTGCCAGGTGGTGGCAGGGAGATACAGATACAGTCACTCCAAGTCAAACACATCAACCTCAACCCATGTTTCTTATTTGAAACAGGCTTGCTGACTGTTTTCACCCCAGGGGTTTGAGAAACATGTAAGTTAAATAGCTGTTCTCCAACTGTGGATCTACATAACACAACTCTAGCAAATTTAGTCTAGACCAATGGCAGAATAGCTGGAGTGAAAGTAGTGAAATATATTATTCTGTCCTTCATCAGTTTTTAGTGAAGTCTTAACTTTTCATTTTTGCATTGTGTGATAACATGAGAACTAAATTCAATTTCTTTTAATCAGATTGGAACACAATAATTTTTTACTTTCTCATATAGCATGATATCTTCATTATTCCTACTAAAAAAATTAAAAAATAAAAATAAAAAAAATTTAAAAAATTTAAAAAAATTTAAAAAAAATAAAATAAAAAAAAAGGATCACATAACAATGTAACATTTTCACTGTATTTGCCAATGCCAGAGGAGAAAATGACTTGTAATACTGTTCCACTGTGTTTGAGAGTTGTTGGCAGGGAAAGCTGAGCTTATCAGTGTTAGAGTTCAATTTGACAGCTGGGTAGTTCAAGTACAGAAATGCTTTTTAGTGTATTGGGAGTGACTGGAGACACAAGCTAGGCAGGGCATGCTATCAGGAATTGGAATAACTGAAGATATCCTACGCTAACATGGTGGAAGTGCCAGACTTACCTGATTAAATGTTTTCCCCCATCCTTTCAAAAGTAACAGTGTGTGCAGCCATAGAAGCAAAACCAAAGATATGGCAAAAGGATGAGCAGTTAAAACTTTCTGTAGTTTTGTTATTACCTATTCATGTAAATATTGATAATTATTCATAATGAGGATATAATTAGTAAAATACTAATATTAAATAATGTTATGCTTAATGATGCCCTAAAAAGGCATTTAGGTCTACATTGTTCTTGTGTTCAAATATCATATAAATATATTGAATAATAAAATCTCTATCAGGGCAAATTTTCACACCTAAAGGTAACTCAGAGGCTGAGGTGATGGTCTGCTGATGGGTTTTTTTTGTTGACACAATGGTTGAAGAAGCCTATCCTTGCAACATTACAATCTGTTCAAAATAATGGGAAAAGAATGTTTTAGCCCTGTGAAGCCTCTAAGGACTTGTTAAACTCTTAAACGCAGCTTGTAAAGCTCCTGCTCCAGCTCACACTGAAGTTAGTGACAAGTTTTTCTACTGACTTTTGTGGCAGCCCATTATACTACTGCAGCTGTCAAAACAACTAGAAATCAGTCACAAGATCAGCCAGCACAAAAGTGTGTATTAATTTTAGCAGAAATTATACTTTGGGCAGCTCAGAAAAGAAACAAAATTGACCTCATTGTTTCTGAATATATGTGTCTCCCACTATGCTGTGCTGCAGAGGAAGTGAGAGCTGTCAGGACTCTGTTTTGAGCATTTAGGTATGTGAATTGACACTATGTTAAACTAAAAATAATAATAAAAAATGTTACAGAGTCAGTACTTTGAACTCTATTTTTGTCTTCAAAAATAAATAAGTGCCCAGGACATTTTCAAATGGTCTCCTAGGAGGTAACAATTCCAGTTAGAATTGGTCAAGAAATAAATAACTAAAAATTGCTCACACAATTAAGTACAGGCCCAATACTAAGTGTGGTTACCTAAGTGTAGTTGCTGCTTATTCTGTATGTTGTTACAATAGTGATTAACCTCTCTTCTGTAATGTGGTCTTTGCAAGGCAAGTGTGCTTGTGTCCAAACAACAGACATTTCACTGATTTCATTGGGGTGGTAATGTACTTTTTGAAGTGAACCAGAAAAGCAACTGATTTTTGCCTTTCACAGTTAGATCTCTATGCACATAAAAATCTTTTTTTTTTATTACTGATGTAAGAGTAAAAAATAATCTATAAGCTTGAGAGCAGTATTGCTTTTAAAGTAATTTTCCTGGAAGAGCTAGGTGTCAAAAAAGGAAAACGTGCAAACATTAAAAAAGAAAACAAGCTCTATTCTTGTTTCCTTCCAGTCCCAGTGGCTTCCTGAAATCAAGTTCCTTCTGCCACTGTTCAGTGAGCTACTTAAACCTGTACTTAAGGCACATCTGTAGTGTCATGGGGCTTTTAAAGCAGAGGAAGCTGAAGACACATACTTCTGCAAAAAAAAAAAAGCCATTCTAGGACAGTCCTGCCACCATCTCTATACTTCCAATCCCTCCCTTTCCCATATACAAACCATAGCATGCTTCATCTTTTGTTCCACTGCCATGTGTGGGACAAAGGGTTGAAAAAAACAAGAAGAAACTTCTTAAACCAGCTTTGCAGCCAAAACCAGTGGATCAGGACACCGCAGTTTTTCACGTTTTATGTATATTTAGTGTTCATACCAAGATGCTCATTATTAATCCAGAGAATTCAAAAGCATGTCCTAAAAAGAGTCAAGCCATTAAATCTGCAGTCTAGGAAATCAGGATCCGTACACAGTCACTGCCATGCCAAATCAGAATGCTCAATTTGAGTAAAGTAATATTTGCAATGAAGTTCCTCAGTGCATTCCAAAGGTTACAACGTTTTTGAACAAATGTGAGCATGATATTCAGCTGTTCAAGTTTGGCAACTTCCATAGAAAACATAACTGGTTTAGAATGGATTTTAACAGAATATTTTTTTATATTTTTTTTTTTTTTGCTTTGCTGTAGTACTCTGGAAAAATAGAAAATCATAGAGTAATAGAAAGGCTTGTGTTAGAAGGGACCTTAAAATCATCTAGTTCTAACCCCTCTGCTACGGACAGGTATGCCACCCCTAGATCAGGTTGTTCAGTGAAGTATCACATTGCAAAGGTCTTGTTCCTCAAAAGGGCAGGAAGGTGGGTGGCTGAGCATTCCCAAAATATAAGAGCAATTTTGAGGTGGGCAAATTCCTTCCTGTGCATTGGGGTAGGGAGCTGTGCTCCTGCGACCATCTGTGGGTGCAGAGCAGAGCCTTGCTGTCTATGCCCATGTCACGCTACCAACTTGTAGTTGTAGAGACAAAGTATTTAAAGTAGAGAACTATATAGATACAAACAACAAACAAACAAATTAGATGAAGTCTTGAGGGTTTTCCTTTGGATCTAAAATTTTATATTTCAACTGTACTTTTTTATCCAAAGCCTTTGATATTTCCTCCCACAACATTCTCCTGGAGAAGCTGGCAGCCCAGAGCTTGGACAGGTGCACTCAGAGAGTGATGGTGAATGGTGTTAAATCCATTTGGTGGCCAGTCACTAGTGTAGTTCCCCAAGACTCAGTACTGAGTCCAGTCCTATTTACTGTCTTTACTGCTGATCTGGATGAAGGCATCGAGTAAATTTATTGATGACACAAAGCTGATTGAGAATGTTAATCTGCCAGAGGGTAGGACGGCTCTGCAGAGGGATCTATGCAGGCTGGATTGATGGGCCAAGACCAAAGGTATGAGGTTCAATAAGGCCAAGTGACAGGTTCTACATATTGGCTACAACAACCCCAGGCAGTGCTACAGACTGGGGGAAGAGTGGCTGGAAAGTAACCCAGCAGAAAAAGACCTGAGAGTGTTGGTCAGCAGTGCTGAACATGAGCCAGCAGGGTGCCTGGGTGGCCAAGAAGGCCAATGGCATCCTGGGCTGTATCAGAAATAGTATGGCCAGCAGGACCAGCAAAGTGATTCTCCTCTTGTACTCAACACTGACCGCACCCCGAGTGCTGTGTCTATTTCTGGGCCCTTCAGTTTGGGAAGAACATTGAGGTACTGGAGCAGGTCCAGAGAAGGGCAGTGAAGCTGGTGAAGGGTCTAGAGGGTAAGTCCTATGGAGAGTGGCCAAGACAGCTGGGGTTCTTAGCCTGGAGCAAAGGAGGTCAGGGGAGACCCCTACAACTACATGAAAGGAGATTGTAGCCAGATGGTGGTTGGCCACATTTCTCTGGTAACTAGCAATAGGACAAGAGGACACAGCCTTGAGCTGCACCGGGAAGGGTCAAGCTAGGAATCAGGAGGAATTTAGGGTTGTTAAACATTGGAATGGACTACCCAGGGAGGTTGCAGAGTCACAATTCCTGGAGGCATTTAAGAAATGACTGGAAGTGGCACTTAGTGCCATGGTCTGGTGGACAAGGTGGTGATCAGTCAAAGTTGATGATCTCAGAGGTCTTTTCCAAACTAAGTGATTCTGTGATTTTGAGATGCTATTCCACTCAACTACCTAAATCCTACAGCGAAACTGCCTGAAGTTCTTAATAATGGGGTAACATAGAAATGTTAATGCTTAGCTGAATTTGAAATACTGAAAGCAAATAGTTCTTTTTTACTTTTTGCCTTTTTTTTTCTTTTCAAGCACATATTGCTGCAGAGCACTGATCTATTAGTATTATTAGCATGAGTACTTAAATCATGAGCATAAAATAGAAAACCGAATGGAATGTAAAATTCCCATGAGTACCATTATGGAGAATAAAGTATGCTGTAGATTATCTGCTAAAATGCATCTTTTAAACCAGGGAATGTAGTACAAAAATTAGCCATATATCTTAAAGATAATGGATCTTAATGTGTTTACATTTTAAATAAACCACATTTCTGTATCAAGATTGTTATGAATTTAACCTTGGTGTTACTGGTTAGTCATCAAGAGTTTGAAACAGAACATATCTGAAAGGGCTTTTTAGACAGAGCAAGAATCAGAAAACTGGCATTTGTTGTCAAGAAGCAAACAGTCCTACACAGTGAATGGCTAAGCATGTGAGTGATAGACTTTGCACACTAGGTAGGATCTTCAGTGGGAAAGGTTTACTCAAGGCTATTTTTTATTAATTTGATTATCAAGAACTCATTACCACAACTCCTAATATTCAATATTTCACAAATCTACACCCATTTTGAACAAAGATGGAGTGGATTTTCTCTACGAGAACTGTGAGAGCACGATATTAGCAGTTAACCTATATTAGCCAACTTCTCTGGGAGAGAAGAAAAAGCCTTTAAATGGATTCCTAGTGTGTCACTTCCTTCAGAAGTGCCCATTGCTGAATTTATTGGGAACTCGGTTCCTTGTCCTGTTTTAGAATACCCCTTTGCAGGTGTTATCCCAAAACAGGTAGTCTGCAATCCCTGACCCATGGCAATCTGATGACTTACCCATGGAGTGCAAAGATCAAGCAATTCGGAAGAGGGAATCTATATTTCATTTGAAAGAGGTAATTTAGCTATAGTCAGATAGTGAATTAATTTGGAGTATATTTTTTTCTGATGTCCATACTGGCAGCAGTCTTCCTGGAACTCTTAAAGATCCTATGACAATCAGCAAGGTGCTCTGGATTTTCTCACTAGACAGAAATTGGTACCTGAGACTAAATGTTTTTTGCTTCTTATATTTGTTTTTGCAGTGTCTGTCTCTTAGCAGCCACGGTTGCAAGCTGAACTCATGCCTTATTTCAAGAGTGTTGGCCTTACTTTCTCTGGTTGCCTAGTACAGCAGATTTCCTTGGTGAGCAGATATATGCTAATGGATGCAGTTGGATGCAGTCACAAATTTTTCCTTCTGTTACAAGTGCTGAACTGTGGTCTTCCAATGAGAGGAAAATGTCCTATAATGAGAAAGTGGTTTTAATTTTACTTAACTCTATTTCTTTTCTTATTCTTGTGGGTTTGTTTTACTTTAAGGTAAGGCAAGGCTTTAAAAAGACTGTATTGATCAAAATAGTAATCAGCTGCTTCAGAAAACACCCTTTATTGCTCTGATGTATAAGAAAAAATAATCTGACAACTGACACTGTATGTATGTTCCTAATATCCACTAAAATCAAAGTTTTAACTTTGGAACAAAGCCAAAAAGTTGTCTCAAAAATACTTGAAATCGTGGAAATAGCATTCATTTCTGATAATTCTAAATGAAAGCATATTATTTTACAATTTACTTTCTAAACTGTTTTGCATAATACCATATTTTATGTCTTTAATATATATTGCCAGTTAGCAGCATTATATAATGTTCCCTCTTAATATCCAGCCTTCTTGCCCAATTATAGTGTAATTTATTCAAACCCTGGCATGTACCACTTGGCAAGGCAGCCTATGTTGCAGCTGTTGCTGTTTTCTCCATACTACAATTTCTACAAATACTTTTCTTTTTCCTATTATCATGCACTGGTTTTCACAGCTTTGAAACAGTAGTGCTGTGAAGCGCATGAGAAATTGAGAGTATAGCTTTGAACTTCATGTAAATATGTAAGTCTACATTTAGGTAGGGACCAGAAGTGAGAATAGCAGCCACACCAGCTGAGTCTGCTTGGCCTGTAAAATGCTGCTCTGTCTTGATCAGGACTCTCCAGGTTGGCTTCTGTTTTGCATGAAAACGGCATCCAACTGGTGATTAGCAAGTGGAGATAAGCAATACACTGCTAGTGGGAACTTTAAAAGCTTTTATCAGCATTAGCAACATTGTGAAACACTTGGCTACATTTTAAAGTAGAGCACTTTTCTTGTGAAAGATTTGGAGAACAGTCCACTCTTCCTTTGTTACTGTTTTTATAAAAATGGCTGAAAGCAATAGTTTTTAAAGTAAGCAATAATTTTTTTCTAACTTAAAAGTCAGAGATGTCATATAAATAAATACCTTTCTAAAATTAAATATATGTGCTTTGGGGCAGGGAGGTGGTTTGTTTTTTTGTATTTGGGTATGTACATGTTTATTTGTAAATATTAAGATAGTATCTGGAAGCACATTGAAAGGAGCTCTTTACAGTTTTGATATGAATAAAAAACCAGAAGGCAGAGTATGACTTTTCATGTTCAGACCTTTGAGCAAGAAACTTCCACAGAAGAAAAGGTAGATCCTAAAGCTGATACCAAGAGCTGGATCAGACGCCAACCTGTTCATTCAGAACTTTTAAAAGCTAAACTCTCTATTTTCTAATGTAATACCAGTAAAGCTGATCTTAGTGGTCTGCTAAGATGGTGAAATCACAACTATGTGTGATAGTAATCAGCAAAGAAAAGTACATAATTCCCCACTGAATTGCAGAGCTGAAATCAATTTGTTTAAGAACATGAAGCATGTTAGCCTGCAGAAACATCCAAATCCATGGCAAACAAATTAGCCATTGTCCTTTTCTGCTCTGCTTCACGAAGGAGAGGTTACACAGAAATCTTTTTTTTCTTTAAGAAAGAAAAAAGCATTATCAGATCAGTAGGACCTTATTTTGTAACTTAACCCTTCAGAGAGTGCTTCTGAAGCCTGGTGTGTGTTTTTCAGGAAGCTGCTGTCTTGTCTTATGGATATCATTCATTTATACTCCCATCCTGTCACTAAGACACATTAGACTTCCAGACGAAATTACTGTTCATCCATATACCTTCAGAAGGTGAAAGATGAATGCTAGTTTTTTCTTACATGCCCTGAAAAATTGATGACACACATAAATTTAAATTAAAATACCTATAATTGTGATTAAATATGTATCTAGCTTTAGGTAAACTACCTGAACTCATATTAAGCCATTATCCATTTTTATTCAAGAGAAAATATTGTGATGAATTTATATTTTATAAAAAGAATATATACTTTCATAAACATATACTTTGTAACTAGTATAATACTCACCATATGGTACTGCTCCATGAGTACTTTTACTAAGTTTAAATTATTAGGAACTCTAGATCATCTAGGTCCAATCCCTCTGCCATGGGCAGCGACACCTTCCACTAGGTTGCTCAGTGCCTCTTCTAACCTGGCACTGAACACTTCTAGGGTTGTGGCATCCATAATTTCCATGGTCAATCTGTTCTGGTGCCCTGCCACCTTCACAGTCAAGAATTTCTTCCTGATATCTAATCTAAATTTACCCTCTATCAGTTTGAAGCCATTCTTCATTGTTCTATCACTCCACTTGTAAAAGGTACCTTGCCAGCTTTCTGGTAGGCCTGCTTTAGGTACTGGAAGGCTGCTATAAGGTCTCCCTGGAGCCTTCCTTTCTCCAGGCTGAACAACCCCAACTCTCTCACCTTCTTTCAGTAGGAAAGGTGCTCTCATTCTCTGATCGTCTTTGTGGCCCTCCTCTGAACTCCCTCTCTCAGGTCCACGTCCTTCTTATGCGGGGAGCCAATAACAGGATAACCCTGCAGAGCACATCTCTTCCTCCTGTTCACTCCCCAGGCTGTGTGCATTTACACAGAGGCACTGAAGTTGTGTCCCTGGAGAATCTGACTTACTGACTGGAGCGTCTGGGAGTCCTTTGTGCTGCTATTCAGGTGCTTCTTCTGACCTGCAATTCCACTTCAGGCTCTGGACATCTATGGCAGGCACTGGCATCAAACTGGTTGGAGTAGGATGGACTGAGGTTCCCCTCCCTTGGAAACTTTAGTTAAAAGCCCTCTTTACCAGATTAGTAAGAAGAAAGAAAAGTTTAAATTAGCAGTAACAGGTCTGGTTCAGCAGATGTACTGCAAAACAGAGAGAAACACAAATCTTGGTCCTGACAGAATGGAAATTTCGTGGTCAGTGAATCAGAAGAGTTTACATTGTACCCAGAACAAATTCACTCTCAGGATTTAGTCTGCTTGAAAGTTAAGTGATGGAGAGGCAGGTTTGAAGTCTCATTATTTCTGTAAACTGCAAATAAATGTGCATGATCAGGTACTTGGAAAGCTGAAAGAGTTTGGCTGGAAGAATAAAGCAAAAACAAGCCATGCAACTGAGAGGGTAAGTTCAAGGAAAGGACAGACACCTGTTAAAGTTCTTTCTGCTACCTGGTAATAATCCTCTAATCTTTTACAAATATTTTTAAGCTTTAGTGGTACCTAACCAGCCATTTGTCACTAGACCAAAGATTCAGAAACTACAGACACAGTTGCAGACAAAATTCATACTTTTCTAACTCTGGCCTATTCCCTTTTTTTGTTTTGCTTTGGGTTTTTGTTTGTTTCTTTGTTAAACATAAACACAAATAAATACACTTTTGCTACTTTTACTTGGAATTACCTACCTCTGCTGAAGTGGCCCTACTTTTTTTCACCACATAGACCATTTTTGGCTTTGGTTTCTTTGTTTGCTTTGAAGTCTGGAGTTGTTAACAGGGATGTCCACAGAATGCAAAATCAGGTGGAAGCTGAAAACCACATCTCAGAAGCATTTTTTTATGGAAACCCTTGCTCTGAAGTGTTGCAGAGCACTATGAAGCAACCACTGTTTTTTATCATCTGGAGAAGTTATTCACAGAGATAATTTTAGTGTTATGTAAAGCTCTAAAGTTTTATTCCCCTTTTATGGATCAAGGTAGTACTACTGTCAATAATCATGGCTGATAAGCCAAATTTAAAAGCCTTTATTTAATCTTTGCTACTTAGATGGCTTGTTTTGTCAGCTAGTGTAAAGCCCCCAAAAACTAAAAGTTAATTTGGCTGATTAAAACTTAATTTCACCTCCTCCCACCCCAAAGAAGAACTACACAATAACTCTTAGAAATCATCTTTCTCCCAAAAGCATTAAACATAAGCACCTTTCATAAGGATACCTGCTCTTTCTGAAACAGTGGCTCTTGCCTTCTCTGGGAGCAGGAAGTCTCCTAACAACCATGTGTATCCTCCTGAGACTTCCCCAGGGCTTCCTGACCTCAGGCATTCCAGCAGCCCAATCACCATCTAATAAGAATCAGGAAAACACTGCTAATTGATTTAATGAAGAATCTTGATTTACTTCAGATGAGAATCTGCTTCAATAAATCTAAAGCCACTTGAAAAAGCAAAGATATCAGATCATGTATTGGTTTTCTGATCTGAGATATGTGTTTTAAGCAGTTTTCTCCTCTCCTTTGACATCCTGGCTGCATGGGATTACTTCTGTGTTCTATGGAAGGTAGATGGGAATAGTTAGTCATCTCTGTGATTTATGTGGTTTGATATTAGTACGTTAATTTTGTCTTCCATAGATGGGTCATGCAGTATCTCAGTGCAAATCCCTTATTTTATAAGTCCAGGCTGTTCCAGTCAGATCTCAGAAATATTCTCAGAGAGTAGAGATGTGTGGTGGTTACATAGCTGTCGCAGTTGTGGCCTTCTCATGCTTAGGCATCCTAGGAATGTAGAAACCCATGACCCAGGGAGGCCATGTTCTGGTCTTAGATGAGATCTTGGGAAACATTTATATATTCTTTCCATGCATGTGTTGGATTTTATCTTTCAGTATTCTCCAAGAATATTTGCCGCTATTATGTCTTACCATGAACACCTTTCCATATGTTGTTTCTGAAGATGTCTCTGAAAGTGAGAATGTCACTTGCTACTGCTGAGGGCTACTGGGGCACTTGGGCTGTACTTGTCAAAGTGGGCAGCACCATTAGCCCTCTCTGTGCTTTGTCACTTGCCATATGGTATGTGGATTCATATCGCTTTCCCTACACCGTGTGCTGAATCCCACAGGATTGGCAGACTTGTACTGAAAAATCCTAATTCCTTCTGCCCTGTGTTCCAAATCAGCTGCACAGAAGGCAGCTCTGATCTAAAAACCATGTGGCTGTACCCAGGCACATGGATCTCACCAAGAGGCAGCACATCTTTCTGAAGGTGCTACGGCTGTCCTACATGTAGTTTGTGAACAGGGGCTAACCTGTGTTGTGGCCATTCAGACTATTAGCAGAGGTGCCCAAATGTGGCTGAAGGTATAGTCAGCCATAACGGAAGGGGTAAACACATACAAAGGTGAGGCAGGAATTCACAAAAAGTTGGCTTTAAAATCTGAAGTTTGGTGGAATATAATTTTTAACTTGGGATTTTTCCTTTCTCATGTTTCTTAACTCTGCCATTGGTCTGCTGAAAGGCTTTTTAAAAAGCTCTCTTTCCTCCTGGGTGCTAATACTTACATTAAGTAAAATGATGCTCTACAGTATACTGACAGTCCATTTGGTCTTTCCTAATGGAAAAACCCTACACAAGATTTTTACCTTTTTTCTTTTACAGATAAAAATCTGTGCCGAATATATTGCCCGATTTATTGATTTTGTGACAAAGATAATTAAATTCATATTTTGTCTCCTGATTAAATGCTTTCTTTTTAGTTTATATTGTGATTGATGCAGTAAAATTGGTACCAGTTCAAAAAATTCAACATTTATTTTTATTTTAATTTAAATAAACATGGGCATAAAGTTAGGCTGAAAATATGAGCTGTGCAATTTGGGATTATGTGACTTGCTGTTTTAACATCTACTCCATAATTTTCTTCTTGATCTAGCTCTGCCATATACTTCCGAATAAAGTGAGAATACTATAATGGACAATACAATACTGCCTGGAAATTGAGAATGTATCTGTTAAACTAGAGTCAGGTAGCAATTAGCTTATAGTCTGACCAGTGGAATTCTTTCACAAAAGCTTTTTTCTTCTCTAAATATGATTATTCCCTGGGAATACATGTGAAATCTGACATCTTAAATTTAATTCTCATTGGTTTAAGAATATAGGACTGTGTAGGCTCACTGGTGTCCTTGAGCCATTTCTCAGCTATTACAGACACCATGGCCATATAACTAAGAAAAAGAGGATTGAGAGCGAGTATTTGCAAGAAGTGAATTTCACAGATCAGGTGAGAGTGTGTTGCAGTTGTACCATGGATCTGAAATATCATACTCCATACAGTTTAACCCTTAATGCATTCTGAATGCCTAAAGCTGTGCAGCTTTTTGAAAATGGCATCATATCATCTTGAGTAACTGGAAAGCTGGGGGTCACTGCAGTGTGTTCGCAGAACCTAATCTAGGGTAGATATAGGCATTTATTTTCATAAAATAGCCACTCCATGACCATCCCGTTACCTTCCTTAAGTAATATTTTCAACTATTACCCTTCTGTGGATTCTGGCTCAGATAGGAGCTATACTATGACTGCAGATTTTCAGTATGCTGTCTGCCAGCAGGTGAAAAACATTTACATTATTGAAGAGAATTACCTCTTCTGAGAGACTGTTTTGAAGTCAATAACATAGCAGCAGAGCCTGCTTACAGCAGCAGGCTTTCGTTTCTGTTTGCCCTTCAATAACACCATCAATAGACCAAGGGATATGAAACACTCCAGTGCTTCCCAGTGCCCTAGGCACCCTCCTGGCCATGTTGCTCTCACCAGTGGGTCTTATGGCACCGGTAGTTTCCCCACTCTGGGATCTCTTGCTCCTTCCAGCTGTGAGCTCATGGTCCACCAGGTGTGGGCTGGTTGAGATAACAAGAGAATGAGCCCTACTCCCTTCCCTTCCTGCTAGCACCACCTGGAGCAATATGTTTTCTTAACTTTTGTGATATTATTACACTGTATATCCTTTCTACTTTGATCTTCTCAGACATGTAATTTAAGCTATCACAAGAGAGGACACAATATGTATCAATGACAAGAGAAGTATGTGTAAGCCACTGGCTATATGAGGACTTTTACAAATTACTCTGCAGCATTGATATCTGCTGCAAATTATGACTGTTTATGCTGAACAATCACTGTAAAAAGAAAGATCTATCAAGGAAAATAATAGCTATATTATTTATATTATTTCTGTTTATCATAGGGACTTTAGCTTTACAAATGTACTTTTATTAATGTTTGGCTTTTTAATATTTAAAATTATATGTATTCTGATAATATTTTAAGTATTGTGATAATATTTTAAGTTTTCCTTAGAACAAACATAATCTGTCCCCTTTCTGAATGTTATTTTATATTTTCATTACATAATCATTTGCTGAAATGATAATACTACATAGATGAAAGCTTGTCAAAGTACTGATGGATGTTAATAGGACACAGTCTGTTTGCTGGTGTAGGAGTGCAGTTCACAGTGTGCATATAATTTGGGTTCCCACTTTATCTTGTTACTTAGAATTGGATTTATTTGTTGATTGTGAGTTTTGTGTAAAAGCAATGAAGGAATATGGTTTTTTCCCTTCCTTTTTTACCTTTTCAATGCAGTCAGAACTACTGCTTTACAGTCTTCCTCAGGTGAACTGTTATAATGTTCTTGATGGTTTTTTTAAAAATTCCTTTTCAATTTCTTTATTTCATCTTCATAGAATCAACATATGGATTTTACATCATACACCAGAGTACTAGCAGTTTATATGACAAAATAAATACGTGCCTGTTGGGATTCACAATTTCAATTCATTGAACAATTTGCCAACAAAAGATAGAGTTCACCCTGAAGGTCAGCACAGTGTTCTGTTCTTTATTAGCTATTTGCTAATAAAGAACAGATAAAATATATCAAAACTACCATTGATGTAAATCTAATTGATGGTCAATTTTGAAATATTGATGTTACCCAAAAAGACTGTGCACATAGAAAGGTCACATTCTGCCCTGGATATGTTTGTGATACTCCCACTGACAACAGTGGGAGTTCTGAACGTTGCACACGGGGCAGAGGCTGGCCCTTGATCTTTAAACCATTAATACTTAAAAATGAAAAAGGAAAAAAAAAAAAAGGCAGTGTTTCAAATTCTGAGTTTCTTACTGCAAGTTTGAATTAAGTTAAACCTTCAGTGTGCATCACCATCATTTGATTTGAGGGAGAACTTCACAAAATATTTGCTAGCTGATGCAGTGTTGCTGCTGGATGCTGAGCATTCAGCCTATCTGCTTCTGGGATAACTTTCAGTAGGAATAAACTTAGACAATTTACTTGTTTGAGTTACTTGAGACAAATTCTAAATTCTGCTTTAAAAATTAGACACTGAATCTAAGCTCACTGAAAGGCTGTCGAAGTATCCTTTAGTCCAGCTTAGACTGCTAAGCAATATGTCATTTTAAGTGTTAGCTCTACTTCTCATTTTAAGCATTTTGGGGATCCTTTTTTACAAATGCTGTTCAATGTAACAGACGTTACTTCTGCCACGGGACTTCCATTGTATTTTCTGTTGGTTATAGGTAATATCTTGTGTAACTTTTCATAGAAGAAAATTAAGGTTTTTAGGATGTTTAACACTTTAGAAGATTGTTAGTTATATTTTTGATAGAGTACAACTAGTTTTAATTGATTGTTATTGATCTTTTTGGATCCTGAGGAACTATGCCTCTCCCAAACTTCCAGCTAAACATATAGTGAACCTAACAGGTTAAAAGTTACAATCACTATAAGTGAAGCAAACTAGCTAAGTGATTTTTCACTTTGCAAGCTTAAACCAGAACAGAGTATTGCAATGTTTACTGGCTTAAGTATTTTACAAGCATTTGGGATGGGAATTAATAGACTTTAATATGAGGCAAAGGCTGTATTTTACAGCCATAAACAGATAAAAGTGTGCATTTTTGTCTGTAGGGCATTCCATTGGGGGTTGGACTAGATGACTTTTAAATGTCCCTTCCAACCCAAACTCTTCTATGATTGTATGATGTGTGGAACTGAAAAGCTAAAAGGAGGATTCAACACTCTAGTCTGCAGAAACCAACTCTATTAATGCTTCTGATAAGCGGTACAGGAGTTAACTCCAGTTGTTTATATGGTGCATCTTTGTTCCTTAAGGGAAGAAATCCACACTCCATTTGGAGATTTGCCATTGACTTGGATAAAACCAGAAATTCACCAACTGCTTTAAAGCCCATAACTATTAACCCTAGACTTTCTGTCTGACCAAAAAAGCAACTGCTGTCATTAATTTCAGTGGTGAAGTCCCTTTGAACAAAATACACAACAGTATTTTATTTTCTGTATGTAAACTCATTTCATAAAACTATAAATGACAACTTTATCTGCAAATTGTATTACGGAAAGGCAGGGGAGGAGTTATAACTGAACACAGATTTATAAAAATATTGTGGCAATCCCCTCTGCCCCCTCAAATGAGTTTGTTCTAGGCAGTCTATACAAAAGTCTAAAAAATGAGATTGTACAGGATCAGGGATAAACATAAATTTTTTAAGGGAACCAGAGAGCCAGAGAGCTGACACTGCAGCAAAGAATACAAAGGCAGGATCTAAGAGTTCAGGGAGTTGTATCAAGCCTGGTTACACAGATCTTTTTGACTGTTCCATCTTTCTTTGCTGTCCTCTGTCTAGCCATCTGCCAAAAGATACCATAGTACATCAGGGTCTATTGACAGTGTTCAGAAAAAAGTTTGAAGAATCTTGAACAAAAAAGAAGTCACTGCATGTATTCCAGTAACATGAACACTGACATTGCACATGCAGGTATATTTGAAAGAGAAGAACAAAAACCAGAGCTTGGAAACCTTCAAACCTCTTGAGGCACACAAAAACATATTCTGGTTATAAAATTAATTATACTCTCTCTGGAAACAAAGTAGTAATGAAAAAGCACATTATCATTATCTAGAAAAATATTATAATATATTCTTATGTTCTGTTAGTTAAATTTCTATTTATAAGGGTTTCCTGTGAAGATTGTTTTCTGTAATATAAGTTTTGTCATATAAGATACACAGTTACTCCCTGCTATTTTTCATAGTGGGGGAAGTTAAATACCAACAAACAAATTATTCTGTCTTTCAGTCTCCCTAGTAGATAGCAACAATAATGACAGGAATAATCTTCATTAACATACTCGTTCTGAATTACATCCTCAGGCTACTTTCTAATTTTAGACATGCAAGGTTTCCCCAGAAGTCCAAGTTTCTTTCTGTAGTTAGCAGATTTTATAAATGAGAAGGAACAGGCAGAAACAAACGCAGTTAAGTGCTGAATCTGACTGCTAAATCTACTGTTTGTCAGAAATCTGTTTTGTGATGATTAATCAACAATAAAGGGCAAGAGTGTAGTGCCACTTTATGGTTCCTGGACTTCTGATTTTGAATTGTAGCATGGTAGGGAAACTGTACATTTACAGTAGAAGTAAGCTTTAGAATTGAATTACCCCTAAAATCAATGAATGAATAAGTTCAGACAAGTAACTGGAAGTGCATATGTAGGTACAATTTAAAGCTAGTGTTTTACAGTTCTTTTAGTATTCATCTCAATACAACTGTACATCTCATGTGTGTTCTTGTTATAATTCTTTTTAATAGGTTTTTTTCTATGCAGTGGTGCTTCTGACACACAGAATCAAAATTTCTCTTTCCTTACCAAATATACAATCCATTTTTGTATAGTACTACACCAACAGAAAGAAAACGTCATGCTCAGTTTCAGGTTTTCTAGTTGCTGATGAGAGGAGGAAATGGCTTAATGTATATTTCCAGATTGAAAAATGACTGTAAATGGCCTTCAGGAGACCTCTGGGTATTATCACTCAGTGACTTCCATATTACATTTTTTAACTTTTGCAATAACAAATGTTTACTGTTAACTGCCAACACTATGCACATGACCTACAAACCTAAAGTCAAACTGGATTCTATCACCAAAAGCCATCAATTCTCATTATGTTTGATCCCTTACTAATAAATTTAGTGACATGAGAGGGCAGAATTTGTAACCTAGGACTTAGATAAGAGAAATATTCTCTTGATGAAGATGTGTGGATCCTCATAGAGTCCAGTTCCCTTTTTCATGATACTGAATAAATTGGTGAGGCCAACAGATGCATATAAATACACAGCGGGAATAATCCTGTTGATAAAGAATTTTGAAATAAAGATCTGTCTCACAAGGTCTCTTGTAATTAAGGTGCAGTTTTTTCTTTCCTTCTCTGAACCCACCTGCTGTTTCAAAGTGGAGTTCATTATCTCCTTTTGTAGGCAGATATTACAATTGTAAATGGAGGGTTGGAGTAATGGTTCACATACATTTGTGGAACAGGAATACATGCTAACAACAGGTTACATAATAGGGGTGCACCTTCCCAGGCTGCCAGGAAAACGTCAGAACAGGATGTGTATAGAGTCAACTGTAGCTTCTTTCTGCCCTGGGAGGACCCAGAGAAACTGTAGCAATACAAATCTTCCAGGAGGGCATAAATTCCAGGTTGGAGAACAGGGAAGCAATTGCAAGTTGTGTTCAACTATTACACAGGCAAAGTAGCAGTAGGAGCTGCAGTCAGCTTCTCTTCTTGTACCTTCTTCTCCATATTAGACCTATATAACTATGTAGTAGCAAAACTGTGGAACTCTGGACAGGCAAAGCGTTGGAGCAGAAGTTTGGGAAACAGATAAGTGGTAAGGATTAGTTACAGAAAGAAAAATGATGGTAAATGCCTCTCAAAAAAAATTTGAAAGAAAAAATTAGACAAATGAAAGTGAAAAATATTGGGAGTATGATGCAACAGTTTATTAGAATTAACTTTCTGAATATACATCTTCCACATTAATCTAAGAAAAACTGTCAGCATTTTATGGTCAACATAGAGATAAGCAAAGAAACCAGCCAGTGAAGTATTTTTGAAAAAGTGTTCACATAGAGAAGCCTTGTGCTCCAGAAAAGAAACATCTGGATATGTACTTTGTTATTCCACAGTTACAAAGAAATTGATTAAGTGTCTTGTCTAGTGAGACAGAGCTAGCATACCATCTGCTCAGCTGATAGGACCCAAAGTCTGCCCAGGTAAACTGTAAGGATATGAATCATATTCCAGAATGTGAATTATACTTTACCAGCAATCTGCATTGCAGATAAATACTGAGCTGAACATTATTTTCATAGAAATTTTTTACCATTACAAATTAAATGGTTTAATGCTCATGGTAACAAATATGTTTGTGATTTTTTTGTGTACCTTTTCACAGATTGGAATAATAGGAAAAATGGTCAGGAAGCAGCCTTGACACCAATCAGAGAGAAAGACTCATGCCATGTTCAGAGCTAACCTGATTTGAAATCATAAATTATGGTTCAGACTCCCCAGGGATCATTGCTGCTACACAAAAGAAAATTTTGTGCCTCTTGGGTATAAAATTTCCCACCTTTAGGGTATAAACTTCAGTTCAAGATCAAAGAGAGAAGAGATATGCTAGAAAGGGAAAGGGAAGCAGCATCTAAAGAAGATTGTGCAAGTTCCTAGGACAGGCACTGGGAGGAGTGCTGTTAATGCATATAATATACCCATGGTAGCTTTAATTCATTTATTTCAAGTCCTAATGGACTGAAGAGTTTTCAGAATAGACTTCACAAGACCTCCAAGGTCACTTGGTACTTAGGCTTTTGAGGCTGGGCTGGGATTTGACTGGAGACATTTACTATATTGACTGAGACAAGCTGCATTCACAGACTTTGTGTATCTAATTTCTTAGAGAGGAGAGACAAAAAGCAGCCTGTCTGGAACTGACAAAGTAAAATTAAGATTTATGAACTGAGTAATTTTAGAAAGTCTCATTTTGTATATATATTGTGACTAGCAATGCTGAACTCCTACCTCAGGGCTTCCAAAGTGTGTACCACTTCGTTCTCACCATGTGTGCTGTTATTCCATTCTGATAGATGAAGGCATGGAAAGAGAAAAATTGGATATGCCCGAGGGTATTAGTCAAGTTGGTAGCAAAACACTGCAGAAAATCTGCCAATGCTTTCTTTTAAATGACAACTAAAAACTTTGCACGGGTTTGTGTACCTTCATTGTATATGTTACTACTAGGTCCATCTGATTTATGTAGTTTAGACCTGAGTCTTAACAGATCAGAGCCATGCTGACACTTAAGTCAGGCTTCCAAATGTTTGCCTCTTGATTTTTCTCTTTACTGTCATCTCCTGTATCTTTTAATAGTCTTTTTAATGAACACAAATGGTGGCTTTGACTGGCTGGGACTAACACAAGCCAAAGAGCTCAGGTGGCCAAAGCCATCCAAGCTGCACAGCGTGGAGTGTTACAGTGGTGAGTCACCTCAGGACAGAAAGAACAGGGAGACACACTGGAGTTGGGCAGGAGCTGGCTTTTGTAATGTAAAGGAAAGCAATTCCATAATATCAGCTTCATGCAGCAGATGCTAATCAATGACTTTAGAGTCTTCTATGACAAAAAGAGATTCCAGTCTAACACAAATGACTTGTCTTGAAGTGGAATACTACAGAACAGTCTGTTCCAAGCAGAAACAGAAGACAATTTTTAAAATTAATTTTAAAATACAAAAAGAAAAGCAAGAAAATTCTTGTGAGATTTTTATCTTGGTGCAAATATTTCTTAGGCTATAAATGAAGTATGTTTGGTTTTGGGGGGAGACACAAATCTGTCAGCAGAGACAATAGGCAGAGGAGAATGTTTTGTCCTTGAATCACTTGTGCTTTTCTATAATGAGCTATATTTAAAACCATTTAATGAGAAAAAAAAATCTGTTTATGGATTCATTTGATACCAAGTGTCAGTAATGAATGGGCAGCTGCTGTCCAAGGCCCTGGCTTTGATTATTGAGTTATTTAAATACGCATATGTGAGTACTAGAGAGAATTGAGATTTTTCATGTTTATTGAGAGGAAAAAAATGTCCCAGATTTGGAATTTGTTTTTTAGTTCTCACTTCCACTTCAAAATCAAGGCTGTATTGTGTTTACAAAGGACATCTGATCAGAAACTGCAATACAGGTCCTACCTTAGAGACAAAATATACCATTAGTTCCCAGAGGGATTGAGCAAATAGATCTGCCCTAGCTTTAGTAAAGTTATCAATGTCAAGAAAAGAAGTGTGAAGAAGAAATCTAACTCTGCACCCAGTTGACCCTTGAGAGGCAAGAGAGGCAAGCTTCAGATTTTACTTGTGGCTGTGGACAAATCTCTCAGGGCTTGCCATGTTAGTGGGTCTGAAACAGCACAGTGGCACCAGCCCTGGGCATACAGACGGTAAATTTTAGTCACTGTATTACACCACTGTACATATAAAATGGAATAACACTTTTTCTAGTGTATAAAGTTGAACAACCTTATGATTGTGGCATGTTTGTATACTCTGAATCTCAATTAACTTTCATAGGAAGGAAGCCCACAGATGCTATATTCACACAAACTCTCTCAAACCAGTAATGTTTCATACTGGTATGAAGCAGTAGTCCTATTGCATGGATCAGAAGATTGAGCACTGAGCTGCTTATTGGTCATTTCATTAGTGTGAAAAAAATCTGTATTATAGTGCTCAACCACATATCCTAGTCACTACTTCCCAATACTATTTTTCCACCTTTTTTTTTTAAGCTGCTGTTTCTTATAAAACTATACAATCTTGCTTGGGCGTATTAAGATTTACCAATGAATTCTGCTAAAATACAATTAATAAGTGATCATAACGCATATATTCTATAAACTGAACTTACATGAACCCCACACCACACAGCTTAGATGGCCTTGGCCATCTAAGTTCCTCTATTCCCTATTTATTATATTCTTATTTTCTTCATGATAAGACATTCTTTGATTTTTTTTTTTCAGTTCTAAAGATATTTTTAGACCATGAATATTATTCTAAAGTTTAAATGTTTTCTTCATTAATTTTCACTGGAGGAATGGAAAGTTGCACTTTCACAAATAATTGTTTGCCTAGCTAGTACTGCTCATAGGTTATTTAGGGCATCATCATCAGAAACATTTTTTATGTGATTAGGTCGAACTGGAGCTCCTAAGTGAGTAGTGCAATTCTCTGTGATAAACTCGCACAGCTTAAGATTGCCAGTGACTTCTGTGGGAGCTATAACGTGCAGTAATAGAAGATTTACCCTATGGAAACTTAATTGAGCAATACAGACAGGTAGGACTGTCATTCCCCTCTAGCTCAGCTAAGGGCTGTTTAGCAGCATTTTCTTTTAAACCCTTCTCTTTTTTTCCTTCCAGACTTGATAGATCAACAGATACAGGCAAGTTTTCTAGACTTTCTATTAGATGACTTCTCAAAAATTAAGTTTTGTTATGAAGGATGTCACTGCAAACAGTATTTTATTTTTATTATTAATCAAGACACCTACACATCCCCCATGTTAGCCAGAAGAAGAGCATCATCTCAGGTGCATTAATGATTTCTTCCAGATATACTCTCCTCAATCTGCTATGGTCTGTGAAGATTATAGACAGATGAGTACATGTTGATACCTTCAGACTTACATCCACTCAACATAATGAATTTCATAATGAATGGTAAGCACAGAATTTTTCTGTGGGAGAAAATAAATATTATAGAGCAAAACTACAGTATGAATCAAGTTATCTTTGCACAGTTTTAATGCAACATAAGAACACAAAATAAATGTGGTCAAAATTGAGTAAATTTCGTAATTAAAGTCCATCACAGCTAATTTAGCCTGACTCTAAGAAATAGTCTGAACCCCCAATATCTCTTACCAGTACTTTTAAAATACTTGCAGCTACTAGCCTTACTTGATTCCGTTTTTTCAATCAACATTACTACTTTCTTTGAAATCACAGAAGATTTTTTTATTCTATTTTATAACATTTTTTAGTTGTCAAAATAAGCATTTTTAATATTAATGTAGTACTGAGGTAGAAGATACTTCATGTTTCTCTGGCAAGATCCAACCTGCACAGGAATTTTCATTTCCTTTAGTCAAATTCAGACTACAGAGCACAAAGATCAAAACTTAGGAGAGGAGTGGAGACTTGAGTTTTATTAAAAGAAGATGTGTCAATGTAAGAGCTGAGTATATTCCTTAAAACAAGGATTTAACTGAAAGTCTAAAAAGCTAGCAAGTCTAAAAGCTTGCTGCACCTTTTCACTCAGTTACTTTGTAGATAGAGGTACTGCAAAGATTTCAAAGGAGATGGTAACACTAGTCAGTACAGCACTCATTAAATTAAGGTGGTGTGACGCAAGAAACCTTGGGCATGTCATGGAAGTCCAAGATATCCCTGGCTGTAAACATTTCAGTTTCTAGCTCTGAACAGGCATTTTGGGCTGTTACATTCAGGCAAGTAACTGCTTGCTTTTAAGTGCCACATGACTGATGTGGAGTGACTCTGGGTAGCTTGTAGAGGCAGACAGGGTCATTCCATGCAAGTGCGTAGAAATGGGCATTAATAAATTTTGGGATTCGTATTATCACAAAATATATTTAGAAAGTGAGGAAGGAGATGTCTTCAATATGCTTCCCTGAAAGAGGAGATAAGCACTGCAAAAACTCAAACATATCTAAGTAACGCCCATCTTAACTGCATAGTCAAAACTGCTGAATCTCTCTCTTCAAAACTGCTAGAAGAAAATCCAATTTATATGGATTGCTAGATATATTTCTTAATTTAGTACAGTTAAAAAGCATGGACTATGGATAACAGATGGTAAAGATACAAGAAAGCTATTCTGATGAAGTGAAACTATTCTAGGAATTTTTGTGTGTGTTTTTGTGTTGAAAACACCACTTCTTATTAGTCTTTTCAAAAGTTTGTTTAGGTCTATTATGGAGTGGAAATTTATTGACCATGTTGCCAAAAAAAGAACAGATGTCTTTAATAAATATTTGTTAGGTGTTTGGAAGGAGAATATGTATCCATTACATAAAATCTGACAAAAGATCAAAAATTTGAAACACCATCTACAAGAGATAAATACTATTCCATTAACAGGCCCTGCTGGCTTGCTCCATGTCCTCAAAGGGGAGACAGGTTTCTACCAATCTGGTGGAAATTCCTCATAATTTTGTAGAATGTGGCATAAATGCAAAGGAATCTGGTGTGTCTGCTTGAAAAGTGCAAGTGGAAAGACCCAGCTTTTTCTAGAAACCAGTTGTCTTGATTCCAGTCCCAGACAAAATAATGAATGTCCATGAGCTTTTTATTGGAAAGAATAGGGTTCAAGAATAATTTATTTGATAAATCTCTAAGGGAAGTTGTCCATGGAGACTCATAGTTGAATAAAGATGATTCTCATGGTGATAGGATAGACTCCAGAGCTAGTGTTCATGCTTTTCCAATATCTAGAAGAAAACAAACAGGAAAAAAAAGAAAAATCTGCAGGTAGAATTTGCAGATAACACATCAGTATAGTAAATAGTGATTAAAACAGCACTTTGTGTTCAAAAATGTATATGTCTTTATAAAAAAAAGTACAAATGTAGATAAGAAATTTGAGCTGTAGCTGCAGAAATTTGTCTCCTGGAGAGCAGAACTCTGAAAAGGCTGTGGAATTCGTTATAGAAAAGCGATAGAAAAGGCAAAACGACTAAACATTTATACACATATAGTCATATAATACGTTTTGTATTACACATGTATTGTGTAGATATCTACACAGACACATATATTTCTATAGTAGTGAATGTGTAAACAGAGCAACAGTGGCCAGAAGTGAAGTGATTTCTTTCATGTAAGGTCAGTGGGGAAGGTAGCTTGGAAGGTAAGTTGATGGCAGTATAGACCGTCATAGGGAGAAAAAAAAACAAGTTACTGAAGAAAGATTTAATTCAATAAGCACTTAATAGTGCAATATGGTTTAAATTATACAAAAGTATATTCCACAAACTCAAGGAATAAGCACATATATTGTTTAATTAGATTGTAGGCATTTTAAAGAGTAGTTTATCTACTGCATTAACAGATAAATTAAGACTTGATATGAACACAAAAAAACCCCAAACCAACAAAGAAAAAAACCTACCAAAACCACAACAACCCAAACAAAACAAACAAACAAAAACCCCCAAACCAACCAAACAAAAACTCCCACCACCACCACCAAAACCCAAACCAACATAACTATGACACAGGTATAACTGATGTGCTTTTTTAAAACCGGAATACCAGCACTAATTTTCTGCTGAATGGAATAGTGGTAAAATTGCTTGCCCGCTGATACGCTTTAAAAAAAATCAATGTGATTTATAACTGAGCAGGACAGAATGTGAAACATCTTTAATAAACTTAGTGAATAACCTACCCTATTCTTTGTTTAATCATGTTAGTAGTTATTTGATCATTTAATTACATTTTAGGAGGTCTTAATAGGAGTAGCAATATTAGCTACTCCTGAAAAATACAGACCATTACCTTCCTTGTGCAGCTTCATCTTTCCAACATCTTTCCAATCAGCTTTAACAATTATATGTCTGCTAATTAATGCTATTTTCAATAGGATTTAGTATATATAAATATATATGTATGTGAGAAACTTAAGGAATCTGCCCTCTGACTATTAAGAGATTTTTCATAGGTCCTACATATCTGAAAGAAAACTAGCCTAAAACCAAAGAGAGAGAATGTAATACATCTTTTACTCTCATGCAGTAACATTCATTCATTGAACTGCAAGCTACCAGAGGACAGATTTTTCCCTGATGTAGCTCTATCAAATTCAGAAATCGGCACAGTTATGCCAGTGATAAACCTGATCCTAGACTTTCTAAAATTTTACAAACCCTCAGAGACCCTTGATGTCCAAAAGGCATTTTACTCATCAAACCAGCTTCTTCCCTGAGAGATACCAGGTAACTTTTAAAGGGTTTTGGTTTCTAGTTTTAGGCTTCAAGTGCACCATAGGCGGTCTCTCAAACTTCAGAAGATTTCTTGTGAGTACCAAAGAAACAGATATGTGCAGGCAGTATGCAAGAGTAATGAAAACTTGTGCTTGCATTAAAATCAATTCCCCTTAGCACTTAAATAAGGCTTTTGCTTTGACTTAAGTAGCTAATGATTAGGGATCTCTGTCAAAATTTCAGTAGGATAGGAACTATAATTAATTTAATCCAAAATTTCATTCAGATTTGAAACTGACATTTAGACTGTGTATTTTTTCAGGTTTAAAAACATATGGGAGGATCAATCTCCTCTCATTTGACTTATGCTCTGGAATTCTGTGCTTCTACTTAGTGGTCAAAAATAGTATCAAAATAAAACAGAAATATTCTCACACTCTAGAAAGCTAAAGAGTTTGGCTAAGATGGATAGCTTGGGATATTTATCCAAGGAGAATTTTCTGTATCCTTTAAGTGTTTACATTGCCATAACCATGCTGGGCAACTCACACCATCTACATGCTATGCTGGATATTCTTCAACTTACATATTACCTTAATATTTGTATTATCACAAAAAGCATTGGGAAAGTTTCAGGTCATCTACATGGATCTTTTGAATTCATCTGCTGAGTGTTTGGTCCAACATGCCTAAGAAGCAATACACAATTTACCCCCTCTGACTATGAAAAATGCCTTTTTTGTTAAACTCCCATCTAATGGTAGTCAGTAAGTGGAGAAATGTGGGGAGTATTCCATATGAAAGTTAGCTTCTGGCCACAAGGTACAATAATAGGAGGACTGAACATCTCTATATATTGTAATATATATTATAAGAAGGGATTGGTTATTTTTTTAATGTAAAATAGAGTTTGAAATCAGAAAGCTGTAGTTACACAGGGGTCACAAATGGGATATTGTAACTCTCACATATAGACTGATTTCAGGCAGATTTACACTTTTCATTACCATGCTTCATTCTCTGTGTGTATATTTGATTACAGTTCAGATATCATTCAAAATATGTGGGAAGAAATCTTGCACAATGTTGTGGAAGTATAAAAAGTAAGGAAAACCGAAGTGTGCAGTCTCAACAAAAAGAATTTTTCTTGAAAGCATATTCATTGATTGTAATAAAACGTCATGAAAATTAAGTTTTGACTGATTAAGAAAGTCAAAAGGAATGACAAGGTAAGCAAATCAAGTATTCAGTGCTGCTTATTTTCAGCTGCCTGTTTTGAAAAAAATGCTCCTTACTGTTCTCATTGCCGTGAAAACATAAGGATTTTATAGCTAATGGAAAATAAAACAATTTAAAGGGAATAGCAAACTGGAAAAATATCAGTCCCTCCAGACCAGTAAACATTCCAGTATCTCTTTAAGGAGCTTGTTAATACATTTGTGCCAAGTAATACTTTTAGTAGCTTTATATATAAATAGTAAGAGAGAAGCAACTATAATACTTTTAACTCTTCCATAATTTTGTACAACACAAAGTCTTTTCTTGAGGAAACACTTCCACTTTGCAGGAGGCTGATCCTCCCACTTAGTTCAACAATACTTTCTGATTCATTTGTAGAATATTCTTGAACATGAATATAGCACAGTGTTCTGTCCTGTTAAAGTAATTTTCGGTAAATGTAATTTTATAGCCTCTGCTCCTACTGCAACTCTGTTAAATGTTTTCAAAGGTCACTGCCATGTCCACATTGAGCAAGCAATATATAGGAGTTTTGTTTTCAAATCAAACACAGTATTGAGAGGGGAATGTAAGTGGCTCAAAGGCTCATTTTCTTACTTGGCCACAGTACAAGAGGCAAGCAGTAGATTTCAGAAGACACTTTTTGCAAACCTTTGCAAGAAAGTCACAGATTAACTTTATTTTAAAATAGTCTGAGGTTTCAAGTTCTTTCAAAGTAAACTGTAGAGCCAAATATAACAGTGTCTAGGAAACTGAACTGGCTATTGGTGCAATACATTTGAAAGCATATTAAAATCATGATAAACCTCTGGTTGTCTCATGGTTTAATATATTGATTTAATTTACTAGTATTTATTTTTGCTTATATGGTTTATTTACATCTCATCTATCTACAGTCTGAGTTCTTCTGAGTTTGGTTTTTTTTTTCTTATTCTCTATGGCTATTTCATCCATTACTGACCCCATTTTGGGGGCTCAAACATGCTCATATGTAAAACATGTTTGATAATAATAAGAGTACCTAAACCAATTCAAAGGCAAGGCAAGATTTCACCAGTTGTTCATTTATCTATGTGTGCTCCTGCATAAAGAATCCCATCTTATGCTAAATACAGACATATCCCCTGGCCAGCTGGGTGTTAGGCTCATTTGTAGGAGCTCTCCAAAGCTGCTCCTATATTAGATTAACCCACAGGTGCACACTCATTAGAGTTTCTGTTGATGTTAAGATGGACCCATTTCTAGCCTTTGAATGTAAATGAAACCAAAGCAAATGTTCGGACAAGAGCCATTTCTAGCAGGAGTTAAGTTTGGTATCCCAAATTACATCATCAACTTACTTCTGACCAAGAAACACACATAGCAGAGGAAGTCTCTTCCAAGTTAACGAGCATAGATATCTGGCTTCACAATGTTGAAGCCTTATATATGGCCATTCACATTTGAATCTAGGGCCTGCCTAGACCCCAGAACAAACCTGCTGCTGCCATATCCTCAGCTAAGCACTCTGTCTGGAAGCAGGACCAGGGCCTGTAAGAAATTTCACATCTTCAGCTATTTCCTTCTGGGCAGCTCCTTAGGCTGTCCTTAGGAGAGGTCAGTCCTGCCTGAGAAGCCTCTCCACTCTCTCATCAGTTATTCAAGCAGAAAGTTAGTGCACTGGAATGCTGGGGGAGAAGTTGTTTTGGAGAGAAAAAGGGAAACAGTTTTAACTATTACCTCTGAAATGCAAACCCTAATATACCTTGGTTGTAGGACTCTTCTTTACTTTTTTTTCCTTTGCAGCTATATTTGTGATTTCATATCTGTTACCTTTAAGCACCAAATATTTTGTCTTTCTTGGGGGAGTGGGAGCTCAAAATGGGAAAGATCAGAGTACAGAAGAGGTGTGCATGGATATATAACTTTCTTACAAAGATAGCAAGACCAGAGAGAAACCTTAAATAGGACAAGGAAGCAGAGCAAAGTTTGAAGACTTACCAGTTCACAAGTGGAAAGTTACATTTTAGTAAGAAATTATTGTAAAATAAACTGCTTTCTGTCAGGGAGCAGCAAGGACTGACTGCACAAGGATGTGCCCTTCCTGCAGTGTGCATCCCCCTGGGACTAAGCACCAGGCTTCTTCTGATGGGGCCATCAACAGCAACAGATGTTGGTCTGGTACCAGGGTCTTCCAGGGGAAGCTAAACAAGCTGGAGCCAGAGGCAAGGCTGGAGATGAGCTATGCCATACATGGAAGTGGGGGTCCAACCACAATACCTACAGGAATGGGGAGGGAGCTGGAGGCTGTCCCTGCTGCAGCATCACTGGGACAGGGACTGATGGTGCCAGGGAGCTCAAATGGAAACCTGGTCTGTGGGCGGGATGGGAGGAGCCCCCGAGGGTTTGGGCAGCAGTAGGCAGGGCTGTTAGTGCTCTCAGGGCCATCATCTCTTTTAAGCAAACTTTTTTTTAATTGCAATTAAATGGCACATAATGGCACACTGAATGAGCAGTGAGTTTTAGACAGAATAAGGCCCGGGGATGCGCTATTGTGAATGTATTTGTGTTTGTAAATGAGAAAAGGGGTAAAGACCTGCCAAGCTACCAAGAGATGTTTGCTGGGGAGTAATAAAGGGAAAGAGACTGTAGCAAACATGTGGCAATCATGGTTCAGGGACTCTTGCACAGTCTATGTCTCCAGCCATACAAAGCAATGAGCATGTGAGGAAGGAGCAGACAGTTGGCTGGGGCACAGTGAGAGGCAGGAAGGCAGATGACACTGTGGGATGCAAAATACGCAGCAAAACAAAGATGCTCAGAAAAGCAGCTGCTGCCAGAACAAGGAAACCAAACTTTCCAAAAGATTTCTTGGCAGTGGTGAGAGAATCCTTCCACCTCCTCTATCCCATTTGTCTCCAGCTCTGTCTATTCCATCCCTGCTTCTTTCCTCCACTGCTGTGGGACTATGCCATCACAGCTACTAGTTTTACTTTCTCTTCTCTTTCCAGTTCTGCTTCTGGCTTTCTACATCCTGCATAATTCAGGGAAAACACTTGCAATACAAATCAGCAAAAAGACTGAGCCTTTACTGGTACTTCACAGTGATGGCTACAGCAAATACTCTGGAAACACTGTAGAGAGAAATATAAATACGGTAGCAAAGGGCTATAATTTCACCTGAAATGCCAAGTTCTATAACTAGCATGGCTTGGTTGTACTGAAAAGCTAAACAATAGGCTAAGCTACTGCAGGAAGCTGTGTCTATTATGAGAATGATAAATGTTTGAATTGTTGCACAAAAGTGTTGAGTAGAGGCATTGTCTAACACTGTGATGAGCACTAGAAGGCAATAACATTTAATAACTAGCAAGTTGTTTGAAAGTATTTATAAAAACAAAATAAATTGCAAAACCAGAAAAACTTGCTGTTTCAGAGAATAAATTTAGAAATGTGTTTTCATATGTTATTGAGTGAAGCAGGAAAATAGTACACCTACATTTTTTAGCAGTTCTCATGAATAGCCTTCAATATCTTAAATATGTTTGTCTGCTACTGGGAAGGTGTTTGGTTGGTTTTTTAGTAACATTTACGGCCAACGTGTCTGAATAGAGATGAGACTTTCCCTGGCAAAAGAAGTGTTCTGCTCTGAGAATAGCCTGCTCCCAAGTGAAATAAACTATACTAGCGATAAAGATGTTTTTGTTCCTGAAAGTGTTTATGCTAAAGATTTTGCTGGCATTGCTTTGTCACAGGAGGATGTTGAGAAAAGGTGTTAAGTGGATGTGAATTAGTTTAAGTGCACAAAAGCCTTGTTTAGATGCTCCTTTTGAGAGTTAAAGTAGTGAAGAATTAAGACAGCTTTGTTTGTGAATGAGGACTGCACCTTAGGGATTAATACATTTTTACTGATGCATTTTTATTTTGCATGTTTAGTTAATTCAGCGTAACTTTCCTAACCATACTGGTACAGGGAAATCTCGAGGGGCAGAGAAACAAGTAACTACAGACCTATTCAACTACATTGTCTAAGTGATGACAAGATGAATGATGACTTAATTGATTGCAGATTTTTATTTTTGCTAAGTTTGAAGAAGCATCTTCTCTATGATTTTGTGTACATAAGCATGTTGAGGAAAGTTTAGTCAGTTTAAATGAAAGAATGAATTCAGAACACATTAAATCACTTTGCCTGAAAAGTCCCCATTATGACCCTTTCATTTTGTATAACAGGCTGTAGGGTGACATGCTCTTATAGCTACATGTAGTTTGACTCTTACCTGTATCTTTCTACATAAGCTCTAAATGTGCAACACAATTGTGTCACACCAAAATCAATAGATATTTTACTTCTGACCTCCTTAATAAGAATAGCAAACACTAAAAGTCCACTAATGTGGATTTTTCTCTGTCTAATTTTTAAACCTTTGTGATCCTGACAGTTTTGGAGTGTATTCATGGGTCAGGCAAATGTTTGACGTTTTTTTCTTTTTAGACATTATTTCTTGTTCAAGAAACCCTGGGAAATACTTTTTAGCCTTGATACTTTTCTCTGACTTCACTGACAGAAGGGGTTAAGGGACATCAAAATTGCCTCAAATAGTCCTCGTTAATGGACAGAAAATTTGGAGTTTAAGATTTTTTTTTGGTGTTGTCACATTTGCTTACTTAGGCATCTAACATGGGTATCTAATCTCCTTTTGGCTCCATTCTTAGACAGAGAAGAGAAAAACAAGCTTTTTCAAAGAGCAGCTCAGAAAATCTCTCTTTCTCTCTGCACTACACAAGTACCCAGGGGTAATTACCTGTGTGAATAGCCTCCTCACATTTATACAGATTACCGTTCTTCCAAAAGGTAAAGAAGAAAACCAGTCTTAAAAGCTCCTAATCATTTTAACCACTGGGTCTGCTAATGACCATGTGCCTCAGTCTTCACTGACAACAAACAGTGCAGTCTCTGATTGAGATAAAGTTTATTGTATTGTATTTGGTTAGGTACTGCATGATCTTTGTCACTGCATCAGCTCTCATCTTAGAGGGAGGCTTGTGCAAAGAATTCAAAAATAATGAGCTTTTAATTATACAGCAACTATCAGTTGTTCACTGAAATACTTGGTCTTCAAGCTGGAGAAATGTCTATGACGCCAGCTAATGGGCTGCAGCTGAGCACATACTGTTGTTTACTTTAGCTTTCAACAGGAAGCAAGGAACACAGCATGAGATTAGCTGCTTGATTAGCTGTTTGATGTATAATATATAAGTGTGCCTGTAAGGATGTGGTCTTGTAGAGCATGGGACCGCTTTTTGAAGAGAAGCACAATATATCCATATTGAACCTGCTTTAGCAGCTTCAAAAACTCCCTGCTAGCAATGGAACTTGCTGCAAAAGCATTAGTTCTTTAGCATAATCTACAATTCATTGAAAATAGATTTATACCCATCATATGCTGAAGGGACTGCTTATATGGTAGAGCACTTGCAGAATCTGAAAGTGCTTTTAGTTCAAGAATGCCCATTGTTTTACAAGAATTCCAAGGATTGGGAGACCATTTCATATTTCAGTTGTTCCAAAAAACATGTTTCAGTGCTGATGTGTGGCAGATCTCCAGGTACTGCCTGACAGCTGCTGGGCAGTTGTTGGCTTATTGACATACCTACTCTAAAATGGACAGTTTGAACTAAGAATACATACTGGCAGATGAAACACAGCTGCTTTGTGTTCAGGTCTGACAATTGAGCTTCAAAAACTACCAGTGCTACTGAAGTTGGCACAACAGTATTATCCAGAAGGAAATTAGCTATAAGATGGGGAATTGACCTGTTTTCTGCCTATTCATATTACACCTCTTCATAAACTCTTAAGAACTGTAAAAATAATTCTGTGGTTCATTTTTGCAATCTGTTAATAGAGGGAATAGTAGGTTTACCTGCTTCTTTTAGTGGCTGAGAGATGTGATAAGTGTCAATAATGTATTATAAGATTCTCTACTGGGAAGGAAGCTTTAGAGCAGTGCTTGACATTACTGTTTAAGTGTTTGCTGAAGACTCCCCTAAAGGAACCTGATCCTTTCCCCAGACACTGCCTGCCATTCTGCTTGTGCTTTCCACCACACGCTACAGATGGTGCTTAATGTTGTATATGTTCCTTATACACAGCATACCCAGATATTAACCTTGTCTAAATTGCTTATGACAGAAAATTTTAAGTATCCCTCAGTTATACATATTTCTTTTCCAGTGCTGATTTCATTCCTTCTCCTTTAGTTTTATTATGTGCCTCTAAAAATACTGTTTGCACTTTTGGTGGCTGGTAGCTTAGTCTTTTCCCTTTTCCTTTTCAAGAGTTAGAGGACAATTATAACCCATGTCCTGTAGTTGAGAATGAATAGAAAGTCTGTTAAAACTTTATACAAAATTTACTACAATGCTATTTTTGGATATCTATTCTTAAAAGTTTTTGGCTTGAACTATTTAAAGAATTGTAGCAGTTCTTAACATTTTACTTCAACTTTTATAGTTGTTATAAAGCTGATGGAAAACTGGCCCTGGATCTTTTTCATACCGTTATTCCACTACAGTATTGCCATTTGCGGAATCTCATCATCACTTGGGACATTGATATGATCTTTTTCCTCAGTAACAAGAATAAATTAACCAATGAATAATTGAAAGCCAAATTATATACTAAGCAGAAAGCCAGTGAATTTACCTTTATTTTACACTGAAGGTAGAATTTAGGTAGTTCCTGTCTTTCAATCAGAAAATGCTGTTGCCATCACAACTAACATAGAGATAAATAACTCAGTTTTTATAACACTGAGGTTTATTTTACAGGTTGAAATAAATAATCCACCTCTTCAACAGGAATAAAAAGTGTGGTGCTGTGCTTTTAGAAGCACAGCTCCAGCACTTCCTCTGTTTTTCTATCTTTAACCTCGGATCTTGGAATTGTACTAGAAACAGGATATCTGTGACTCAAGAAAATAGAAGCAAACTACCCTTTTTCTCAATTTTAATGCAAATTAAAAATTAGGCATGCAGGAGAGTAAAAGTATTAGAGAAAACAAATAGAAAGGTTACTAAAAGCTTCTGAATAATACATAATGAGAAATCACTGTAACTACAAGAAGGAGTATGTAAAAAGTTTATAGATTACGAGTACATGTAATCAGCACAGAAAATTATTATTGTAGGGAAACTAATAGGGGCATTTAGGGCACAGCAATGATAGTATTGAAGAAAGATATGATCCAGAGTGAGGTTGACCAAAGCAGTAAGAAAAGAGAATTTAAAGTAGTATTGCTATAGGAACAAGGAAAAATAGAATACTAAAATTAAATCAGAGCAGGAAAGAGGGGTTCACAAACCCCTTTTCTTGGCCAGAACCATGGAAAATGGAAGCGCAAAGAATGTATTTTGCTTGAGTGCAGTTTGTGATCTTATGCCAGGATTGCATTTCTTTCAGTGACAGAGCTGAGAAAAGCTGACAGTTGTGGCTTATGTGGTGAGATCTACCAGGCAGCACATTTTTCAAGCTGAAAAATGGCACAAACCCTGGACTCCTATCACAGGAAACATGATGAGTGTAAAGCAGCACTGGTAGATGCATTAACCACTATCAGTACTGCAACCATTTCCCCTTTCTGCAGACGGAAAATCAGAATGATAAACTTCAAGAAAAGCAGTATCAGTGAAAACAAAGCTCAATTAGGTTACAAAGAGTAGCAATAGTAGTAATAATAAGTAGTATTGATAGTAGCAATAACACTAGTAGTAATCTTAAAGGCAATATCTTCTAGATACATGTGCACATAATTGTGTTTTCATTTTACAAAGAGATGGTAAAAAAAGGGCAAATATAGATGTACTGAACCACCATCTAAATACTTTGTCATAATAAATAGATCCTCTTAAAAAGAACACCACAAAGAGGAGCAGACCTTTTAAGAGGAAACACTGCACAGACCTTGTCAGGAGTTTTATGAGTGAAGGCTAATTGCCCCTTCCTTTTTTTATTTTGTGGCACTAAAATCCAACACGATCCCTACCTTTTCTTACAAAAGGCTAATGAACATATCCTGATATTCCTTAGAGGTTTAGTGACGGCAGCAATGAAGCACCTTTCCCATTCCCTGTGACCTTGTAGTGTGGATGTCTGCTTGCCATGGCATGCCTGTTTAGAGGGATGCATTGCAGGGATGTGCTAATATAGTGTGTCCAGCGGGACAGTATGTGCACTTACCGTCACACAGTGTGTGCTCACATTTTCTGTGTTTGATGCAGAGAGGATTGACTCTTTGTTTGCAAGAGCTTTGCATGAATTAAATTTAGGTATTTTCTTTGAGGAATGTTCCGAGCTCTTATTCTGTTGTTGTACACTGTTTACATCCCTTGCTTTCTAAGCCCAGCTTTTCAGGTTTATTTATTTTTCCATAGAGTTATATGGTTGCATTTGCCTTACCCAAGTGACTGTTGAACCCATGGTCCTTTACATTTCTCCTTCCAGCCCCTTGCTGTATGGGAAGGAATGAAATATATGGAGCAGTCTGGCAATGCAAACTCAAAGGATGAATATTTGAAGTCCCTTGTTGGTATAGTCTCTCTCTGTGTATACCATTAAGGCATGTCACTTAACTTTTTTTTTTTCATTTTTGTTTCCTCTCCTTTAAAGACTTGTATCTAATATCATCCAGTAATTAAAACTCAGTATGTTAATGTATGTAGTCATTTGCAAAGTGAAAATGCTTATAGATTGTTTATGTTTGTTGAGTACTGACTGAAGCCACTAAAAAACCAACAAAATACTGCATTTCCAACACAGCCCTTCCCTGTCGTATGTATTTCTACTGATGTGGATTTTGGCCTGGGTGTTTCCTTATAACTGCAATGCCTGAGCAAACTGTAATCTGTTGTATGCTTTAGACTTTGGTCAAATCAAATATAATGGAAAGAAAGACTTCCATTTTTTACAAGAAATGTTAAGCTCCATATGCTTTCTTTTTAAGATTTTTGAACTGTTCAAGCATGGAGATTAGATTATATCTCTCGCATTTTTGTTGGTGGCTCTTATGTTTAAAATTATTGCCTAAGCATGAGTTAGATTAAGCATCTTCCCTTGATTTTGGGAGTATACAGCCTGTGTCTCCCACTCTTGACTACAGTAAGCTATACATTTATAGGATAAATTATAGAAAATAATGCATTACAGTAAGCTAAGTTTATAGAAGATTTTGAATAATATTGGGAAGATTGTGTTAGTAGAAAGTTAATGCAACCACAGCACTGTAATTACAGGTTGCCTGGAGGTCAGGGAAAAAAATTAATGCTTCCAAAACAGTGGCCTGGGGCTGAAGAGTTCATATGAACCACTTACTTCTGCTGATATTGGTTCAAAGAATTATATCCCAGAAGATTGCTCTTTTTTTAAGCACTTCTGTCTTCTGTCTACAGAAGCTGATTTCCTTTTTCCTTAACTTTCTCTATGTGCTGGAAGCTCTCAGAGGACCTCTCACATATTATAACACCCATTTATTAGGCTCCAGGGGTCCCATGGGGCAGGCTTTTTTGCCATCTCTCTCTTAGATGGATTCATACTAGCAATTGGACTTGCTTTCAGGCTTAAAACAATTAGCAATAGTAGATTCAGCAGTCATAGCCCAGTCTGTGCAAGTCTCTGGGCAATGCATCCAAACTTCTGCCCCACATCTGGGTACAGGGAGGCATACTATCCCTCCTTTCATTATTCCTTACCAGGTATGGATAGTCCAGTGTCAGACTTAGCCAGATTTTTCTCTTAAGATACTTTATTTTTAATTCAGTCTTCCACCTAGCATTTAACTCCAGCACCTAAGGCCAACTGGCAAGGTAGCTGAAATGTCACAAGCACAAGACTGACCCTGAGTTGGGGAGCTCACTCCCATGCTACACATCCACTGGCTGTGCCACCACAACCAGGACTGAGTGCTGCCAGAGACCCCAACCCTGGGAGGTCTAGAGGCCCCAGATCCAGGTCCTGCACTGCAGTCTCAGCTGAACCACTGCTGGCCTCCCCTCCTTTCGTTCTCATCCTCCACTGACCTCCCTCCAGGCCCTTGGCACAGAGCAGAACTGGCACTGTCCATGGGATGTCCTTTTCCTGAAGGATCAAGGAGAAGCTGTGATACCATGCTGGAAATAGCAATGTCAAAATCACTGCAAAGTGTTTGCACTATACTCAGCTCCTGGATTGCCACGGTCACTTAGCATTCACTGATACCACAGTATGCCTGCGATGCGATGAGTTTCAGCCTGTCTCTGCATTATGGTAAATAATGCATCCATCATGTGTGGTAGGATAAGATAGGTACCAAAGCACATTGGTAAAACAGATAATTAATCAGGCTATTCTATGGTCAGAGATATCAGAGAATGAGAACAGGGGAATGAATATACCTCTTTGATACACAAAACTTGTTTGTTGTGGAAAAAGAGCTGTTTTGTTCTCCTCAATCAACCTTTGAATGGGGATGAGTGTCAAGGACGTCCCAGCTACTTGTTGAGATTGACATTTGTTTCCTTTGCTGTTGTTTGTGGTCTACCAGCATATCACGTTCTTGAACTAAACACTTTGCTAATAATTAGTTAAACAGGCTCCAAGAATTTACTGCTGTTTTGAATTTTTGTATTTCTCGGTAGATTGTGAAATTCATGGGTTTTAAACAGGTCATGCTTAACATTGCATAAAAACTTTCTCTTGTCTTCCCCTGAGAATATTTAAAGTTTGAAGGGCATTTAAGTTCTGTATACTTCAGATTTAAGTTATTTTAAAGGTGATATCATTACCATCATCAAATATCTTCAGTTCATTAAATATCTTTTGTCTGTCTCTCCAACTGTTGTTTTATGGCATTTTTTTACTCTCATGATCTAGCTACTAGTATCATTTCTGTTGCAATAAAACTGAGAGTATCTAAAATAATAATAATGGATAATTGTCTATCTCTACTCCATGTTTGGGTTTTGACCATTCTCATAGATGGTGAATAGCAGCATTTTGGTTCTTCCTGGAAATATTGTAAGACCTCCGGCAGAAATCTTAATCCTTTCAAGAAAGAGATAAAGTTCTGATCTTTGATTTAACCCCAGTCTTCATTTAGGAGGGCCCTTAAATCCAGCCTTGTGTCTTCCTGATACACAATATTAAGCTAAAGACTTATGGTGGAGCTCAACACCTTGTGGAAAGCTTTTTCAGAACATTCCTCCTGGAATCAGCATGTCCATGTTGTCTATTCTCATCCTCTTACTTCTCTGTGTCTTTGGATTTGTTTTTTTTTTATTCTGTCACCAAGTTCTGAAGGAAACATCCTCAACACTCGTTTGATAGTGATTCACCATTTGCAGGACCTTAGATTCTACCAATTAAGACATTTAAGAGAAAGGTACTTAATTTAAAATGAGAAAGTAATAAACAGCTGAACTAGTTTCTGTAGACATGGACCATATATCAGCAGCTATGAAAAGTTTGGTGAAAAAGAAAGAATATAGATAGGAAATCACATCTACAACACCTGTCTCATATCTGTCTACATATGCACCAGTTCTTTAATCTCCAAAAAGGATATTTAGTTACCTCAGGATTCCTTCCTAGCTTCTACAAAAGAAGATTAGATCTGTTTTCTCTTGAGTAATATAAGAACATCCTCCTTTTCTGGAACACGAATCTGTCTTGTAAATATTGGCTTATTTTATTATCCTAAGAAAATTATCAGCTTACAAAGGTCCAAACTGTGGTAAAGAATGCCATTGACTGGCTAATTTAAAACTATCATGTTGAAATCTGCTTAATGATCACCTGATACAAATAACATTTATATTGTGTAATACTGTGATTAATTTGTTGGAACACTTTCTGAATGGATCTCAACTCTGCTACTAGTCTTATCTGTGCTTGCATACAGTGCGATGAAGATGGATGTGAGTGCTGTTGTCAGATAAACTTACTTCCTTACTTAAACTGGTTGCCAGGAGCTTCTTTATAATTTTTGAGAAAATATTTGAGCTAATGAATAAATGCTTTTCTTTCAAGGTGTTTAGACAGTTAATTTAAAAATTGTACCACACTGACTAAAGAAATCTAAACCAAAAAAGAAATCCAAAAGCTCCTGAGCCCTGGGATTCATGCCATGAGTGAGAACTTTATAGCTGCTTCAGTACGCTGTGAATGTCTACTAGTTGTACTGGGGAAACGCAAAGTATCTGAAAAAGCAATCCTTTTTGCTGTTGTAATGTGTCAGAAACCTCTGGCTGTAATCCTGCTGAGATTGTCACGTACTTTTACTGTGACAAATGAGTTTTTGAAAGTTTCTAGGAAATCTGTTCTGATTCACCTCTTGCTTTTGCAAAATCATTTTGATTATATTTGCCCTTATAGATGCTTGAGCTTCTCTCTTCCTAAGCTGCTTGCCTTCCTCTAAACATTCTTTATGCAATGTAGAATTTTAGGAACTCAGACTGTCTAATTTTACATGGTTTTGAATGCTGGTTTTGGGTTTTTTTGAAGAACTGAAGTTGCATTCTGTTTAGAAAAGAGTATGCAAAGGAGAGCAGCAAAGGGGAAAAAAGCACAATTCTGATAAAGAAACTATTGAAGGAACAGAGCATAGATCTGAATGGGCATCAAACTGATGTTTGAAGTCCCAATGAATTACATGGGTTCTCATATATATGCCCAGGCTGCACACCTATTCTGCTTGCATACAAGTCAGATAAGTTGGAAGATGAAAGTCCAAAATTTTGAAAGCACATCCCAGTAGCTAGAATTGTGTGATATTCCCCATGGAGAAATATATCCTATCCTTGCCCACACTCAGAAGCAGGTGGTTTCCTCTGGCTACTCACTGTGAGATTATCATGGCAAATCTAGTCATGCTCAGAAATCTACAGTACATGAGGGAAGAATGCTGAAAGATGGAGACCTAGCTTCCTTTCTTCTCTGACTCTCCCCTGACTCCTCCTCTTCTGGACTAGTGTTTGACCTCCTGACCTCAAAAATAGCATTGCACTCACAGGGTTGTTTTTAAATCTGTTTATTTTTGGCCTTCATGGTTTAGAGGAAGTACCTATTAATTTGTCTGTGAAATAGAGTGGTCCAGAAAATTTGATCTCATAATATTTACATGAAGTAGCATTGCAATAATAACACTAGCTGGTGTTAAGACAAATGGAACCTTTTTAGTCAGGTGCAGCAGGAAAAGTTTTATGACAGATGAAGGAAACATTTTGTAATAATAATCAAGCAATTAGGATACTTCTGTGTCATTAACCAAGTGTGATACATCAAGTGTAATATATCAAGGACAGTAGTTTTTAAGCTCTGCATTTTAACAAGGTTTGTTATCTATATTTACAAATTTGTGAAAATAAACAAAGGATTAAAATATATGAAGAAGACATTTCAGAGAGGATTAGATGTCAGTGTTGTAATGCAGTTAACTTCTGTAATGGAAACCCCTAGGCAATATAAAAGCTGCTGTTAAAATCAGAAGGGTAGATCTTCATGCACAACTGACTTGATCTCATGTGTGCTTTTGCATTACAATACGTATATTAATGTTTGAGATTGCTTTAGGTATAATTAACATTAGAGGAGAAGTCAAAACCTCAGGTTTAGGGTAAAAAAAAATTCAGAATAAAACTTTTTTTATTTCTAAATTCATTAGCTGCATCAGCATAGGAATCTGCATAGGAAGTAATGAGTATTCACTGCTTTCTAGAAAGCTAGTTTTTAAACAGTTTTGTATTTCTTTATCAAAATCTGGGATTTGTATTGACAAGGATGGTGACATTTCAATCATAAAAAAAACATTTTTTGTAGCTGTTGCTTTATCATTTTCAACTGGGCCATGGAGTGAGTGATCTCATATCTTTTCATGTACGTTCATTGAGTAGTCTTGACTTGGTATATTTCAGACATAGGCACGTTGATCTTTCCCTGAGTGTATTCAGATAGAGCTCTGACCCTTATGGAATACCTACTATAGTGACATCCAGTTACTCTAAATGTTCCAGCAGTGTTTCCCAAACATTGTCTAATATTTTTCCAAAAGGAGAAACTAAGTATTCATTTTTCTGTTATGGAGATGATGAGGGATGAATAGTGCTTTTCAGAACGTGTTTGTTCTCCTCCGTGGAGCTGTGCTGCACCTGGCCCTGTGATTTTGTCACACAGAACCTCACACAACACGAGGAACTTCTCTGGCTCTTTACACAGAGGCCTGTTACCATCAGTGTACAAGTGTCATCCAACAGAACAAATTCATATTAAACCAGCGAGTCAGGGAAGAATTCTTCACATTGTACAGAGTTTCAGAGAGGGTTTAACCCAAGAAGATGTGCAGAGCTCGTTTCAAACAGATACTACATGTAGCTCAGTCAGTTCATAATCAAACTACTTGAAAGATGAAATCCTTCTTTTCAATCTCCTTTTTTATAGACAAAAATGTGCAGTTTACAATGACAGAGTAACCCCCAAAAAAGCATAAAAAGGTAGCTCTATTCAGTTAAATGTTTCTGCAAGCAACATGTAGGTAAAGTCAGTGCTCACACAGTTTGTAACGCAAGTTTCCAACATTTGCTGCTACAGGCACAGTAGTGAAATAGCTTCACCATACACTATTTTTTGCATTATACTTAAGGACTTAGCTTCTGGATGGAAATTCTCCTTTCTTGAAATCTGTTCAAAACCTAATATATAAAGATTTTTTTTCTATATTTGTATGTCTTATTTCTTTGGCACTGGCAGGGTTTTTTCTGCAAGGAAGGAGGAGAGAGACATTTCTGCAATTATACTAAGAATTTTTTTTATAGTTGTTTATTTTATTATAAAAGTTGAATTGCTTTGGCTTTGATTAGTTTATTGCTGGAAGGAAATACAGTCCTCTGGGGTTTTTTCCTTAATTCTCAGGGCCTAATTCTGATTTTTCTCTGAGGGTAAAATCAGCCTCAGTGGATTTAGTTCTATTGCTGTATTCACAAAAGTGATACAAATATTGGGCCTTGGGGTGACTTTATCACAGAGAATTAGGTTTGTAGTGTTTTTCTCAGTCATCTGAAAACTCTGATTTAACAGCGTGCTTCCCTGTATCACCTTAATGAGAAAAGACTTATCACAATATAACTTGCTTTTGCAGTAAAAATATCTATAATCCATAAGAAGCAACTTTGAGCATGCATTTTTCCCTTTCAGTATTGTATGTACTTCAACCATATAAATTTCAGAGGGATAGCTTAAATGATGATGTTATCAGAAGGATGGAATTTAGCTCAAGTTTAAGATACTTTATTAACATGCATGTAGTTGTCTTGAGACACATTAAGTACTTTTTCTGTTGCCTAAAATAAGGGTATGTAGTAACATTTGAAATGTCCTAGAGTGCCTTAAACATCTATTGGGTACGACTCACGATCTCTAGGAGTCTTTCAGCCTTCTAGTGCAGTAGCTGTAGTAGTAGGTGTGACACTAGGAACAGAATTACATCTAGGTGGGTAAGCTCACCATGCAGACTTTATCATACATATTCAGTTAGCCAGAAGATCAGTTTGGTTCACCTGAAAGTCTACTTCAAGTGTTGAAGTTATCTAAAATAAGCAGTCTAGCACCATTTGAGAAAACCTGGGATATCCAATCCATCAACATGGCACCAGCATGTGAGTTGTCCATCACAATAACGAACTCTGACCTCTTCCATGTCCAACAAATTGGGACACATTTACAGTAACTGAGGTGTCATTGGTTTATTTAATGTACATTTATTGCAATAATGTACATTATTGATATCTCGATCATGCCTCTGTCTTCTGATCTTGGTTGTATAATTCAATATATTGATGGTTTATTTATAAATTATGCTTCTGACATATGTCTTGCTGACATTACACAGAAAAGCCCTAAATTGAAATCTGAATAAATAAGAAAAATTCTGCTCCAAGCTATATCATTCATTGAATTATGTTTGATCCACCTGCCAAAAACACTTTTGAATTAAGAAAATGACCAGAAGGAATATTTTAAATCTATATCAAACCTGAGAGGTCATGCTTAACAGCAATAATCAGACATATAACTTGCAATACAGATGTCTGCTAATGTATTATGTATTAGAGTCTTTGCAGTCAATAGAGAGACCCTGTTCTATAATGCTTTTACATTGGCACGGGGTTTAAAAGAACAGGGAGGAGAAAATAAGCAAATTTACCAAAGATAAATGTGTGAACAGACATTAAATGCAAAAATACTATGCCTGGTACTGGAAGTTTCTGTTCTGCACTAGATTCTAAGGAAGTATTCTTTCTGTATGCTCTCCTGATTCTCTTATCTATGCTGCTGTTCTATACTGAGAACTTTCAGACAAAAAGGGCAGATGGACTTTGACTGGGATGTGCAGTTGCTGTTACACAAAACAGTTAATTTCCTAATTCCTAACTTAAAATCTAAAACTTATTGAACATGATTCATCATAAAAGTACCTGTTCAAGGCATCATAGACAGCTAACCAAGCTGCTGATGTCTGTACCAGAACTGCCTAAATGTGAACCCTCCACCTCATATTTCGAACATGGAAGAGTAAAAGACAGTTAAAATACGACTTAAAAATAATTGAATTGCACTATAGTTTAACTGGTAGCAATAAAGAGCATAACAGCTGCTAATGAAGAGTGCGTTACCTGAATAATTGGTGATTCCTACCTTTTTGCACAGGATACCTATTAATCAGAGTTTTGGAGTTCTTTCTGTGGCAAAAATGTATTCCTTGGCAAAAGTATTATACTTTGTTGTAAGAAGTATATATAGAACTCATGAAATTATAGTCTGCATCAGTAATATAATAACCATATTTGAGATATCAGAAACTTTAAATGGTTAAACTTGGTTGTGCTGAATAAGGATGTAAAGAACTCTCAGTTGCTGTAGATTTGGAATTATGGAGAATGTGGAAATAGTTTTTAATTGTCTTGTAGCCATTTTGCATCTCAGAATAAAGGGAAAATCCTGATTTGCCCAGTAGGGCTCAAATGGATATCTTCCCTGGAGGATTAAGGCCTTTCAAATGCACAGGGGGAACGCCAGTTTCTGCTAGGGACACATGTGATGAATAAGGTTGAGTTGAACCCAGCCAGATCATGGATTGTGTTAGTGACTATTGCATAGCCAGGAGCTACTCAGCCTGGGCTACTTCTGGCCTTGCAGAGAAGCAAAGCAGCTGCTGTCTTTTAAATAAAAGAGAAAGATCACTACTGATATTAAGCAGCCCATGATTTAAAGGTTTGCTAGATCAGCTCTTATGCATAGGCACCAGAAGACCAGATTTTCCTGGGAAGCTGGGTGGACAACTAAGATGCTGTGTCATCAGCACACACTGTTATGGGTGTTGGAAGGAGTACTTTCACTGGAAGTCATATTTGTTGAAATGTCTATCTGCAGTGCTGATTAGGTAATTGCTACACTGCCTGGAAAAGATAGACATTCACCAGGAATAATTTTTCAAGGTTACTAATTGTCAGATACTACATTTTTTTCTTCCTCTTTTTAAGGGTTTATTTTTCAGAGGCAAGCAGAGGAAATGTGTTATGATAGTTGAATTACCATCTCGTCACATTCTTTAGGTTTTCTAGATATATTTTTCCAACATTTTCTCACACACCACTCCTGAACCTTTGTTTTAAAAGTCTCATGCTGTCACCTGGATGAGTGGGAGAGAGTGTTTTTAACCAGTGGCTATTCTGTTGACCTGCCTCTAAGATAAGAAGTATGGACCACAGAATGGATTCTAAGGAAATGTACCATCTTTTCAAAAAGGTTTAGTACAAAGGATGGCTTGGATGCTTGGCTCCGCTAGTGCAGTAAAATTGCATCTGACATCTGTTTAATATAACTACATGGAGCTTAAAAGTGAAGGGCAAGCCTGAGGATTCAAGCTGATGGAAACCTGCTGCCAATGCAGTGTGTGTTCCCATGTGGTTTATTAATCTTGTCAGTTGTTATTACCTTTTTATCTGGATCCTGTTAACCTAAGATTTGTACGTAACTCATGGAAAAGATATGCTTTTGTTTTCTTTGTTCGGATATGAGAAGTCTGTTGGCATAAGTCTTCAAAGGCATTAAGTCAGTAGCATCATGGAAATTTGGCTATGTTTTGAGCACTTGACTAGCTATAAAAATTAGACTAGGTTATTTTAACATGCTATTGTTCCATAATCTATCTCATCTTTCTTTCTATGTTTTTTTCTTTTTTCTTTTTATAACTTTCAAGTCATTTAAAGCTACTTCTATTCCGAAGTTCAGTAAAAGCTGTTACTTAGCCTTTAAGACTTTGTAATTTCAGCATTATATAACCACCAGATATGTCAACAGTACATACAATCCAAATAGCGGAGACCTTTGCATATGGAAGAGTACCACTCTGGAATAGAAAAATTCTCTTAGCTTTATTTTCTTAGAGAAAAAGGAAAGAATTAAATATGCTTATGCAATAGAGAACAAAACAGTAGAAAATATTTTTTGATCCTTTATTTCTTTTATTGCTCTGATCCAGTTATGCTTGATTGTTTATTTCTTGTTGGATGATCTCTTTGCTGTGAACCCTTGGCAAGTGTTCTACTGTCATCTAGTCTTTACATTTCCTCTCTTGACCCTCCTGACAAGAGTAGACAGTTACATGACCTGAAGCAAAGCTTCAGATGAGAACCCATCTATGCTCCAAGAAAGTTCTTCACTGCAGAATCTCACTACATTCTTGCTGAGGATCTTTACAATATTCCCTCTGTGAGCCCTCCATTCTCATCTTGCTATTATTTTGGGGACTAAAGTCATCTTTATCAGCCTTTATCTCTTACTATCAAAAATACTCTTTGTTAATGCAACATGTAAAATCATTTAATTACTACTTGCAACACTTGAAAATAATCTCTGTTGTTTTGGGTTTTGTTGGTGTTACACAATATTATATAAGAAACACCTTATAATAATTTACTTAATTACATTTAATGTATTCTTAAATAAGTCTCCATTATATTTTGTGTCCATAATCCATATAATTCATTATTTCCAGTACTATCCATCATAATATGCTACCTTTAGTTTCCTTCAGTTTGTTTTCAAGGCTGTCTTAACAAGAGCGTGGCCTACAAACTTTTGGGGGTTTGATTTGTCAAGGTTTTTGAAGTAAAAAATGAAGGTGTTTTTTTTTTCACAGCCCACACAGGGGCTCTGTAAACATAGTGCTATTCCCTACACTCCATCTCCAGCTCAGTAGCATCAAGTATCTCTTCACTGGGAGCTCCTCTAATGGTGACACTCAGATCTGGGAAGCTAAGCTGATGGTCTATCGCCCACACTTGTTAATAACTTGGAGAGAAGCCTGCAAGACAGAAAATGAGCTGGAAAAAACATGGATTTGGTGTCCTAAAATAATTTGGAATTGTGATTGGCTCTTAATGTCATATCTAAGCCTGTGATACTCCATACAAAACCATGCTTTCCACATGTGGAACATTTTCCAGACACACTTGAGGAACTACAGCTTATCTCCTAAAGATTCCTGTCTAAACTATCTTTTGATTTAATACTGTAAAATGTATTTTTTTTAGCAATGGGAAGATATTTTAAGCTGCACGGTTCATTTCAATACTCTTCTTAGATATTGCTGTGTGCTGGTCTTAACAGTTACCAGTAATGTATCACTACTTCCATTGCACATTATTTACTGAGTGATACAAGTGAATATTCTTATCAAACTGTAGTCAGACCATATTATCTTTCATAACACCACATTTGAAATCCTCTAAATTTCTCTGAGGGCAACAAGAATAAAACTATAATCACATTACTTGGGCTAGATTTTGAAGGAAGACTGTAGAAGGTGCAAAATTTGAGGAACTTCTGAAAAATCTCACTAAATACCTATTTCCATCTTTTTCAGCTAAACACCCTTCACAAATGTTCCCTTAGGATCTTAGCTTTTTTGCAGCCATCACAGCAGAAAGCTAATTCTTCATTTCAGACTTTATTCTGCACCATTTCCATGTTCACATTCCTTTGACTTCAAGGTTTGTCTTTCATTGTTGGCCCTTGTATGCAAAAATACTTATTATTTGAAACACTAGAGGTTTCTCAGAAGAACTGGAAGCTTTACTAAGAAAGTAGTTTCCCTTCATAAACAAAGCTGATTAGTGCTATGTTGTATTTATTACTGCCTGTGATGTTATTCAAAGCACTGTAGCAGGGATGCCAACAGAAAGAGGGAGATATGGAAGTGCTGCCTGAAACAATATCCTCAGTATCTTCCTGTGACTGAGACTCATTGAATATCAAGGTGTGTGATTTATTTCTTTTATTTCTTTTGGCTTAATTTCTATTAATAGATTTGCAAGGACCAAGCCTACCAGAGTTTAAGAAACGTTTGGATGACACTACTGGACACATGATGTGATTCTTGGGGATGGTCTTGTGCAGAGCTAAGAGCTGGACTTGATGATCTCTGTGGGTCCCTTCCTACTCATCATATTCTTTGATTCTGTGAGAAATGGCTCCTCTGTATTTTGGTCATTCACTGGTGTCATGTAACCTAGTTGACGCTCAGTATGAGCCCTGAAATTTGCTGATCGTGATGCGCAGCTTTTCCTACATTTTCTGTTTCATTGAAATTGTCATTTTTTTCATAGCATTTATTAAAGACATTCCGTTATTTTTTTAAAACTTATATTTCCTTAGGTCTACAAAGGGTGTCTTTGTTTGTGTGATGATGAAGATAAACCTGCTACTCTTCTGTAAGAGATCCTTTGAGAAATTTATTTTGAATACTGTATTGTAAATTCCATTCTTAAACCTTAAAAATCTCAGATGAAGTCAGCAGAAGCCTTTGGGGAAACTCATGAGCTAGTTTCTATGCAGTCAACCTGGGTAATGAGAGTAGTGAAATTGTGCCAGGCTAGAGCACAAGTATGAATTACACAGCCTGTCTGGAAAGCTGGGTGAATAATGGGACAACTAGCCTGAGCTAACCTCTGTGCTTCTTTGGCTGCACTTCATCAGAACTCGTTTAAAGCTTACTACGGCAAACTGATGTATGCTCTGGTCTTACTGTGTCTTCTCACCTTTAACTGCAGTAAAGACCTATCTTTGCTATAGCTTTGCATGTTTCTCAAACACCAGATTTGTTACACAAAAAACAAACCAAAACAAAAGAAAAGCAGCTGATTTCCTTTCAGGAAATCTTAACCTTATTAATGTTAACAGCAAAACTCTTGTTCATTCTGGCAGGGATGGGATGTCATCCTACAAATGTGTTGCTCGTGTTTCTGCATCTTTTAAAAAGCATAATGTATCCAGAAAAACTTCCCATGAACCCTCTCTGTATCACAGCGGCAGTCAAGAAGGAATCTGTTTACGTTAAGCCTCTTTCCCTACTAAACCAATAGGACTGAAAAAATACATTTTGATGGCCTTGTGCTTGTTAAGGAAAATAACTCAAAATAGTGTGTTTCTGTCTGACAAACTAAAATCATATAAACTGGGGTATTTTCACAGTTTCAAGAACTTGGTATAAAGTCTGCTGTGTGTCTCTGTTACTCAAAACAGGGCAATTGCTTCAGTCAAAAGTGAACACATGCAGTTGTTGATTAGTTACAACACCAGAATTGATGGCTTGTTTATCCAAATGTTACAAATTCCCTGGTTTTCAGTTTTCCTTTTGTGGTAGCTCTTGCGTCTGCTATATAAATGTGGTTACCAAAATGTGGTAACTATATAAATGAGGGAGAGAGCCTTTGGTAATGCTGATGCAAAGTATGCAAACAACTTCAGCTAAACATAGCTTTACCATGGTTTTGTTATATAAATGTCAACTTGAAATTAAATGTTATGGAAACATTTTTTTTTATCTTTATGGAATCTACCAGCTGCACAGTTTTCTCAAGTACAGTTTACATTTATGATGTTGTTTAAATCTATCACATACATTCAACATGTGGAAGAATTTTTTAAAAGCAAGTTGTTTTCCTTTGTGCAGTAGTTGTCCAGCTTCAGTCTCCTTGTATTCAAGACAAGTGTCTGCTAACACTGGGGGGGACCAGGAGTCACCAAAGCTGTGAGCAGCAGTTTGATTTTTCCAGAGACTAATGAGCTGAAGACTTCTTATACATGTGTATTACAGGACTGTGGTATCCTGGGGTGCATTAGGAATAGCATTGCCAGCAGGTTGAGTGAGGTGATCCTGCCCCTCTATTCATCCCTGGTGAGGCAAATCTGCAATTCTGTGTCCAGTTCTGGGCTCCTCAGCACACAGGAGACATGGAGCTCCTGGAGCAGGTCCAGTGGAGGGCAACAAAGGTGATTATGGGACTGGAACATCTCTTGTAGGAGGAAAGGTGAGAGAGTTGGGCCTGTTCAGCATCTTCAAGAGATGACTGAGAGGGGACCTCATTAAAGTCTGTAGGTATCTGAAGGGAGGATGTCATGAGGATGGAGCCAGGCTTAGTAGTGCCAAGCAATTAGGACAAGAGGCAATGGGCACAAACTGATGCACAGGAAGCTCCACCTGAATATGAGGAAGAACTCTGTGAGTGACCGAGCACTGGAACATATCACCCAGAGGGGTTGTGAAGTCTCCCTCACTGGAGATATTCAAGAACTGTCTGGATGCAATTCTGTGCAATGTGCTCTAGGATGACCTTGCTTGAGCAGGGACATTGGACCAGATGACCCTCTGCGGTTCCTTCCAGCTTTATCCATTCTGTGATTCTGTGACTCACACTGTATCATTATTTTACAAATCAAGGGAAAATTTCACAGTATATTTGCCAATTAGACAATTTTCCCCCTTGGATATTTAGTAATTTCAAATATTGCATTTTAGCCCCTTTTCCCCCCATACATCTGATTTGAGACCTACCTAGGAACTGGAATAATACAAAAAAGGACAGTTTTAAAACAGGGTTATATTATCCCAGTCAGCTCCTCTTTATCAGGTGGGTTGCAACTATGTTTTGAAATGGGGGTGTCCCTTTATGTAACAACAATATGTTGCTGTCCCTGTGGTGTAAAGTGTAAATATTAGGCACTATATACACAGGTAAAGCATTTGACCAGATCAGTTTTATAGTGTAAGCTGTAAAGAACAGATCTGATCATGAAGCTACTGAAACCAGCAGATGGAGATTATTCCAGACACATCACTCCACTGTAAGTCATGAAAAATAGACACCAGCATTCATTAATGCTGCAAACCTGCTTGGCCTGACATGGGCTGGGTTCAGTGGTCATTGGATTAGAATTTGGAAGCTGGAACTCGCTTCTGTTTGCATCTTCCCTAGATCCTGAGAAAAAGGTTTTCTGTACCAACATACAATAAAGATTTAAAAAGTCAGAATGCAAACAAAGCAAATGAGCAGGAATGGTAAATGACTGCCTCTCAGAATGTCACACGGGGTGGCAACAGTGCAGTTTCTAAAGAGTAGGTTCAGGCAAACAAATGGACATGTACATCTTCATAGAGTTGTTACTTAAGTTGTGTAAATCATTCACAGTTCCTATGGATGCTAAAAGTACACATAGGTTCTACTGTGATTAGGCAAGCTGATAGCAGCAGATTCTGTTCAGGTCCACAGTCTGAGAGGTTCAGGAAGCCCCTGAGCCACAGCCTGCTGGTAAGGAACCAGCTTGGCACCTTCACAGAGTCTTCCTTTGGTATCTGCTACCAGCCACTGCTGCAAGGGCTGGACAGGCTTTGGCCTGGTCTGCTGTGATTGTCCAGACAGTGAATAGCAAAGAACTTCATTTGAAAGTTTATTCCATGACAAAGCAAACTCATATGGACTTTAGTTATCAAATTTACTTTTTTTTTTAAATTCTGAAAAATCAAACTATTTAAAGAAACTTTCGGGTGCTTTATTTAGGTGTCACCTGATGTGCATTCAACCAGCCGCAGGTTTCCTGAGGCAACTGGCAACAGGCTGTAGCAACAACTGAAAATACAGAAACAAATCAGGAATGTCATTTTACCTTCAGGCTCTATAAATGTTTTCTGTTTAAAGACATTCTCATTTTATTTTTTCTTGCTATTGTAAAACTGAAATTTCAGAAGAAGCTTTGATAATACTGTCATGTCCTCAGCAAGATGATTAGAAATGAAACTCACACGTAAGTACTTCAGTTGGAAGCAACTGAGTGGGAAGGTTTAGAGGTTTTTTCTTTTTGTCCATGAGGAAAAATGAACCAAATACTTTTAGTTCCCCTCTCCCCTTTCCTCTGAAGTAGAAAGCTGCATTTTACTTCTTGTTATGTCCTGGAGATCAAAGGGGTCAGTCTGGAGTTAGGAAAAAGTCTGCCTGCAGATCAAATTGTCAGAGACTCAGAAGGTATTTTGGCTTTTCTCTTCAACCAGACCATAGTCTACCCATTGCAACCACAGCCCTTTTTGTATGATGCCTGCAGCTGCAGGGCCCTGGCATGGGCTGTGCTCTTCCCAGGTCCCAAAGACATGGGAAAGTTCAGTCTCCTGAAGTGCTGCAGTCACCGGTACTGTTCAGAAACCTGGATAAGTGACCTCTTGGTCACTCCCAGTCATCAGCTCTAAGAAATATGTGAATATTCTTTTTTTTTTAAGTAATTCTCTCTGGTTTTCTACGTTCTTACCAAAGCCTTACAGCCACCCTGGATGTACACGCATTACGGCATGCTGGCTGAAGTAGTCTTTTTTATCTTCAAACAGAGCCTATAGGTATCTCATTACAAATGCCCATTCTTCAGCTAAGCCAAAAAAGCTAATAATGTGGGCAGGTGTAGCATGTGACCCACCGGACCATGGCCACAGCTAGGGGAAACATCATAGAAAGACATCACCCAACCTGCTAAAGATATGATAAATACATTTCCAAATGAAAGTGCTGTACTCTGTACATCTGAATCTGTGCCTAGGTATTTAATCACTGCTTTGAGCCGAAAAAAAGCACTCCACAGGCAAACTAGCACTCCTGAGTATATCAGCTCAAAACAACTGTATGTCAGCCCTCAAAATAGCTACTCAGGGTCTCTGTATCTGAAAATACTAGCTAATTGCTGGAAAATCCTTCAGTGCTGGACAAGAGATAATAATTTATATAATAAAGATATCATTAACAAGCATCCTGGCTTTTTTTACTTTATCGGCCCAGGTTTGGTGAGATTTTTTTGCATTTTTAGTAAGATAAAATAAAACTCTGACAAGCTAAAAGAACTATGAACAAGTTGAGTTATAGGCAAAGTAAAACCAATCATTATAGCAAAAACAGTGGTTTAGCTTTGTTCTTGCCTGGGTTGCAGCAAAAATAATGAGCAAAATAAAAGGAAAGAAAGTGCTGGTAAAAGAAATCCAGACGATGAGGATACTACAGAGAACTGTGAAACTATTCTGAGAGGCCTTGATATTGAAACTAGATGATCTTTAAGGTGCCTTTCAACCCAAACCATTCTAGGATTCTATGATTAATGTTAGGTTTACAACTGAAAGGGACAAACTCAGTGAGGTTATTGGGATACAGAGGAATAGCTATGAGAGATTAGCACTAGGAGGACAAGGATGCAGACTATCCCATCATCCCAGCTCATGAAACCCACTTGTTCTTAACCTAATAGATTGAGTGATGTGGTCTAGTGAGCTGGAAAAAAAAAAAAGAGAATGAAAACCCTTGATGATTATACTTTGAGGAATAAAATAATGTGATACTCAGTGCTTCTTATGTAAGAATTGCAATAACATATTAAGAAAAAAAAATGTAACTATGCAGGCAGTCAGGTGTTGTACCAGGATGTCCAGAGAGGCCACCTAGTCTCCTTCCCCGTAGACACTCACCACTTGACTGGACATGATCCTGAGCAAGTTGATGTAATTGAACTTGCTTTCTTCAGGGATTAGATAAGATAACTGCTGGAGGTTCCTTCTAGCCAACATAGGACTGTGATTTTTATGAATTTCCCTTATAAAAGAAGCCAGCGTAACTTTAGTTTTGTCGGAGATTAATATGCTGATTTTAACAAACAAGTGCTTGGTTATTTATTTGCCTGTGATTGTCTGAGCTCAGTGATGCTCTGGGTGTACTAAAACATATTTATTTCATACAGTTCTATAGGAAGGTTTGAGTAAATGATCTTGTTAAGTTGAAAAGGGTTTCTGTTGCTTTTATACATTGATTGATTGGGTTACTTTTTCATCTGTATGCTCTTATACGAATAGATGGATACTGTTACATGATTTTTCAGTTAAATCAAGATGCCCAGTCCTGCTCAGCATTTGTTCTTTAAATAAATAAATATTTAAATGAACATAAATAAATGTTCATAACGGATCCAAAAATATATGAAAAGAGCAGGACTTGTTTTTTACACATAAATATATACAACAGTTTTGGCTCACTCTGAATCCACTCTTTCACTTGTTAGGCTTCCTGAGGAACTAGGAGACAGGCAGACATGCATCTCTGCTGGAAGGAAAATAAACAGTGCTCTCACTAAAAGGAGGTGCAGTCAGCTGGTGTATCTCAACTAAGAACAATTCCTGGCTGTATGAGTGCTCTGTTTTAGTCCCATACATAGCTTAAATCACTCCTAACCTAGGAAGGACCAATTCTTAACTCTCACAAACTTCTCAGGTATACTTGAGTTAATATTTTAAAGACAACTAAGAATTCAGACTCTCAGAAGCTCAGAATTTGGAAAAGCTCTTCAGTGCCTACCCTATACTAATTTTTAATGTGACCTTTTATGAATTGTAGGAGGCAAAATTACCATGTATCTCAGCTTCACACGGTTAATATAGGGAAAAAAACACTACAGTGTTTCATGATGGGGTTGTCTGTACTGAGTGCACTGAAGGCTGTGTTGGGAGTCATAGAGAGATGTTCTCTTGGCTCGCACAGAGCCATTCTTAGAGGAGATACACCACCTAACTGCACTTCTTTGTAGTGAGACAGGTTTTTTTCTCTTTCTAGCAGAGATGCATGTCTGCCTGTCCTCTAGTTGTGGAAATTAAAATCCTATTTACTACTACATTCCATGGAAATACTGAAGGCTAGTACTTTTTATATTGAAGCTCCAGGAAACTTAATTTGTGTGATTAACAAAGGGATCTCCAAGGCTTCTTCTCCAGCCTTGGAAGTATGCAGCGTTTGGCAGTATGTATGTGCAATTGTCACTGATTAAACTATTCACATAGAATCACAAAATGGTTTGGGTTGGAAGGGACCTTTAAAGACCATCTAGTCCAACCCACCTGCTGTGGGCAGGGACATCTTCAGCTAGATCAAAGCTCCATCCAGCCTGGCCTTGAACACTTGAATAAGTGCTTACAAGATTGGCATGTGTGAAAGGAAGTTGCTCTGCTAAAGTAAAATTCGTATAAGGCTATCTCTTTGGCTGCAACATGTCTTAAAAATGCAGTCTTGTTTCCCTCTAATTTCTGAGCAGAACCATTTTGGCAAAGAGTGAAAGCAACTGCAAGATAAAATGTTGAAAAGTGAAAGCACCCTCATGTATTGTTTCAAACAGGCAAGCAGCAGCTTCATGTGTTTAAGATCAAAGGGCAAGTTTTTCCCCATATGGAAAACAAGTGATCACTTTGTGTATTTAACATTCTGCATAAGCATAATAGTTGTTCCAGAATCTTTGCAACTCAGCATGTAAAAGAACTCATTATTGAAATAGCAATATTATTGTTGCCAAAGCAATGTATAAGCATAGCTTTGACGCATGGAAGCCAGACGTGTAAACACCAGCCATCTTCCTCACAGACATCCCAGGAGAGGCAGGTCCTGTTGTGGGCACTCAACATGCTTGTTGCCCTTCCACACTGCTGCATGCAGCCAATGCTGCTGTGCTCTGCAGTTCTACCTTGTAGGGACTTCAAAACATCTTGTTCGATGCACAGAAAAAATTATGTAATGGTCTTTCCAGTTGAAGTGATTATGAGATAAAAGACCCTGAAAAATTGAGGAAAATTAGTCATATTGTTGGGCTTGGACTAGAGAGGCTCAGACAGATTAAAGGCTTATTGTGAAAAGTAAGTGTTACATCTTGCTTTAGGTCTGAAGACCTAAATAACTCTGCAAGAGGTGTTCTCTTCTCAAAGCAGTGCATGATACAAAGTCACAAGCTGGTTTTTGTACCCTCCTCAGCAAGGCCTAGTACTTGACAAACTGCATATCTGATCTTAGCTTTTAAACACAAGGAAACTTAAAGCATATGAGGAAATAGGTGAACATCCCACTACCTCCCACTTTTGAGACTGTGCTGCTTTCTTGTCAATGTTATATGGATGAACACAGAGAAAAGTGTTGCTGTAAGCACGTTAAACTCAGGAAATTTTCATTGTCATTTGAATCCCTCAAGATAGGATTCTTCTTCTTTTTGCAATCTCCCATGCTTCTGCCATCAGGTTCTGGTCTGTTAGTACTGCTGCCTACCAACAAGAAAGGGCACTTCAGATTCCAGAAAGTGCAGGACTTATTTAGATTAAGTAAGACAAGATTAATGGTGTGGTATAAAACTGAACACCCTCGAGCTAAAGTGTGGTGATTGATTCTTAGCAGTAAGTTTAATACTAACAGTGCATTACGTTGAAAAAATATTCTGTATTCCATTTATATCCTTGTTTACTACTGTGAGAAAACTATAGAAAATTAAAAGGATTTTCTTTGCTCTGGTGATATTTATGAGTCAGCTCATAATTCCCAACACAAGCCATACTTCCACTGAAATCAACTGTAAAGTTTCAGTAAAGACCAAAATCCAGCTCTTAGCTATTAGGAGTAAATAAAATTAGAGAAGGAAGACCTATATTTTGGTACATTGAAGAAATTTTCAAAAATATTTATTCTTGATGACATAATGACATTAATCTGCTAAGTTTAATGAGCCCTGGTACTTTTGGCTGCTTGTCTGGATTTCTGTTGTAGCTGTAAGGGGCATTGGGGCTATAAGGTAGCCTGGATTTTTAAATACCATGTTATGCTTACCACTTTTTTAATTATGTCATGAATATATGTTTTTCTTCAGGATAGACTTGCTTTTTCATCCTTTCTCCTTTCTTTGTCTATCTAAAACAAAAGCAAAATCCAATATATAATATACTACTGGAGAAAAATAAGAGAAATAAGGAAATTGATTTATGTTCCAGAGCTCTTCAATAGGATGGAATATTTTAGGTGCAAAAGCACAGCTGAATCTTGGATGCTTCCCACAGCATCATTCTATCATAGTCATGTTGGGCTGATTGTCTTAATCCTAAGGATTTTATATAAAATATGTCAAGCAGGCCCCTGAATTCGAATGATTAAATTTTCAATAGATTTTTTCCCCCATCTTTACCTCCAATTAAGATGTAAAACAACACTGAAATCACAGAATCAGAGAATATTCTGAGTTGTGAGCGACCTACTGGGATCATCAAAGTACAACTCCTGGCCCTGCACAGGACAGCCCCAAGAATCAAATCCTGTGCCTGAGAGTGTTGACCAGATGCTTCTGGAACTTTGACAGGCTTGATGCTGTTATATATCCTCCTGTACTCAGCTGTGAAATAACCTCAGTTTGTAAATTACAGTTTATCTGTTAAATATGCTCATTTGATAGTGTTTTTCAACACTGACTTGGCATCCAGAAGTACCTATCCATAGTAAAAGATGTACTGGTAAGTCCAGAAAAAAATTTCACCGAAATACATGGCAACTCCCAGACCATACCCAGGAGTTGTCTAGGAAAGTGATATTTTACCCAGGCCAAAATTACTCTAATGGCAGTCCTCAACATTTAATGGTGTAAACCTTCAGCAACCATCAGGAGTACCATTCCCTGTCATATTACTGCAGGGTCCAGCTGAGTCACGCTGAGTAGGATTATCTCCAGAGGCTAAGTTAGACAGGCTTTTTTTGATCAACACAGTGTGGTTCCTTCTTAGTTTTAGCTGCCAAAGCCATGGCACTGTTGGCCACTGATGGTCAATTAGGCAATGAAGGTGAATAATGCCTGTCCCTGTTATAATCAATCGTGCCTTGACTTCACCAGAGCCAGAGCTGCACTCAGCACCAAGCAAAGCGGCAACTGTTATTTGTGGCATAAAAAGTCCCCAGCAGTCCTGCAATTTTTCTGTTCTTTTAAGTTTACCCTCTTACTTCAAAAAAAACCCCAAACATGAGGTAGCAGCAATATTTCTATCTTAAAACCTCAAGACCTGAAAAGCTGATTTTGAAGTGGATTATGCAGTTGATTACCAGAACACATTTCTTTCTTGCACATCTCTACTTTTCTTATATTAAGGATTATTTTTCTAGGTAGCAAAAGATCTGAGTACAGTATGTTAGCAAACACTTTTACAGAAAAAGTTTATTTGAGTACTTCCCTTTGCCCTAGATTGTGAAAACTGTAGGATAAATTGACTGCAATGAGCAAATGATTTTAAAGAAAAGATTATATAGTGGTTTTCATTTCTCCAGGCTCATATTGTAATTATTTTCATTTTCTCTATGTCATTATGATAAATTAATTTTGTAAATGTTCTGAAAAAAAATATAAATTCTTCAACCTGTGCTCAGTGATAAAGACAACATAATTTCTATTCATATTCTAAATTAATTTTCTTGTCAGATATCTCTGACCAAACAAAGGTTGCTAGGTGAGCTACTAGACTTATCACTGAGAGTTGGAGCTATTTGATGCAAGAGAAAAAAATACCTACCGTGTTATCTAAGTATGGATTTTATGTACTAAATTAAGCATTCACATTTGAAAATTTTGATCTAAAAAAAAGACCTACTCTTTGAGAGAAATAAAAGGAGCATTTTGCCATTTTCTACAGATTTAAAGCACCTCTAAGTGCAAAAAAGAATCTTGGGATACAAGCCAGTATCATGCTTCCCAATCATTAAAATAGTTAAAATCCAGAAGAATAAATGCTTTATTCTTATTTTTTCTGTCAAAAATATCTCCTGTTGAAGCCAATGAAAACCTTTCAGAAAACATCTAGGTCAAAAATATCTCTGAACATTAAACTGAACAGAATAAGCATTTTTTGTTTTATTTTGTTTTCTTTTAAGCTATTCTGCTTGCTCAAAGAATGATGCCTCCTTTTTTAGAACCTTTCAGAACCTCAGAGAAATTTACTTTGATGTTTTATTTTTCCTTTATGATGGAATGGATTATCAAATGTGGATTGTTTAATTTAATGGCTTATTTATTGACACTTTGATTTGTGTGCTGTAGGTATCTGAGCTATTTCATTTGCTTTGTTTTGATTACATCTCCTGTTATAACACTTCATTACTTTGTCAATATAAGCCAAATACAATCACTTAGCAGACACTGCTAAAAATATGACTCCTTAAAAATATGACAGAAAAGATGAATTTAGGCTGACAACACTTTTTTTGACTTGCAAACCTAAACTCTTTCATTTTTGATAAACTATTCTAATTTTCAGAATCAATAAATATCCCATGTGGAAATAAAAAATAAAATACTCTTTGAATAAAATTTATTCATCACAGACTGACGAAACCCACCTTTCTAAACAAGTTGTTTCAGCATCATGTTCAGTTCTTAAAAATCTTCAGACATGAAATTCAGTTCAAATTTCTATATTTCTGGAAAAGGTAAGAATTAACCCAAAGAAAGAATATATAGAAAGCAGGGTTTGCTGCAAATTTTTTTTTATCTCAAAAATTTTTTATAAAGTTTCCTACCCAGTTTATTTTCCCATTTTTAGACAATGAAGTCTTCATACTCCACCTCTCCAAAGACAGGGTTGTACTGTTTCTGGGTAGAAGGCAGCACAGTATCAAACCCTGAACATGCTACGCTCTTCCACTTGAAGAAAAGGTTGAAGTGCAAGTCATTTTAAAGAAAGCCTAAAGGAGAAATTTATGAGCTTTTTCTATAGAAGAGCACTTATTCTTCATGCAGCTTTTGTCAAACATTTTTAACAAATTGTAATAACCTTTGTCATATCTCATTTTCTTGCCTAAACAAGTCACGTTGAAACTATAAATGATGGAAAATTTAATCCACGTGGTTTGCACTATCAAAACTGTTAAACTACATTCTTTTCCACCATGTCAGCAGTGCTTTGTCTGCTTTATAAGAATGTTGAAAAGATTACTTTTTAAGGGAGATACAAAATGTCCTCCTCACGCCTGCACTAGTTGATGTTTTCACTTTCAGTTCTTCCTGTAGCTAGGAAAATGCTTCAGCATTTCTCTTTCTCTATCCTATAAGAGAGAGTATTTCCACCCACCTCTAAGAACTGTCTACTCAGAGACACCAGGAAGTGCTCAGAGTCTGGTGGGTGCTGTGAGGTTTCTGCTGCCTTCCTGTCTCGATCATGCATGTCTGCTCTGGGATGCAATGTGGTACACCACCTCTCAGTTCAGCAATATGCATTCTTTCTCCTCTGTAGGAACTTAGTGCCTTGCAAATTGTGTGTATATAAAACAGTAACTCCTAGTCCAGGAGATGCTGTTTTTCCTTCTGTCCCCAGCTGCTGCCTGGGACACTGAAACCGTGAAGTCTCCCTTTGTCATACAACAAGTGGAGTGAGACTGCTGATAGCATCCAGCCAAGGCAGAGATCTCATGGAGGGCAACCCACTTATCAAATATCTGTCTTTGTGCTTTTTGTGACAACTGTTCACCAGAACTAATAGTCCCAATGAAAGTGTAACAGTGCTGTGAAAGAATGTCTTTCCTTCCTTCCTCTCTTTCTTTGTAGGGTTTTTATTGGGTATCGTATCCATCCAGTATAATCTTCAGCACATTTATTTATCTAATGCCTCACACAGGTGTTACACAGTTGAGGATTAAAAAATCATATAAAGGTGGCACTTGGGTACTCAACTCAGCAAGATCCTCATCACTGTCAAGAAAGCATGAGCACTGCTCCTGGCTTTGAGAAAGAATTACTTATGAAGGGGCTCTAACAAGTTCTTTGTAGATTCAGGCCTCATGGATGCAAGCAACTTGCTGTAAGTTTACAAGCAACTGCATTAGTTCTGACTCTCTACCAGTGCGAAAAGAGCTACTTTTTGGTTGTAGTTAAAGTTAGCAAAAGCTTTTGAACATTTTCTACCTTCCATACAAAATCCAGGATAATGGCACTGCCAATGGTTTGCAAACAGTTTTGGTCATAATTCTGAATGCCCTTGCATTTATGAGGATTAAATCAGACCTCAAATAATACTGGAACATAACTCTGGTGGTCTAATCACTTAATTATGCCACTTCAACAGTGATACATTTTTACTATTTACAGAAGAGACCACAAAACTGTTTGCAGATGTTAACTTTTGATTATTTTAATTCTAGCACTAAATAATATGGCAAATAGCTCTTAAACATCTTCCACGGATGTATTTTTTGTCCTTATGATATTCCCTGAGTAATGTTTTAACAATTGCTTTAAACTGGACATACTCCTCCATGTGAACAGCCCTTAAATCACAAACTATAGTAAAATTCTGCTGAAAATTAAATAAATGGAGAATTGGTAGGCCTTAATTAACCAATAAGAAAAGTTTATGAGAAGCAGATTGATTAAATATCAAAGCTTCTGAGTTATATTATCTTTCATAAACTGGCTTTTATCCAATTAGTGTAGTCTTTCAGGAGCAGCGGAACAAGATGAAAGGATCTACAACAAAACTGATTACTGTTGAAACAAAATGGAAGTTGCTGCTTTTGATAAAATACAAGTACTTGAATAATTTTGTGAGAAGTTGCTGCCTAAGGCATATGTTTTACTGTCTGATACTGAATGCATGAGGAAAGACCATCTGTTTTTTTCAGCCTGAACAATTATATGATCCAGATTGATCCACTAGAGGCCAAATATAATTGCTCTGTGTTTTGCTTTGTGCTACACTCTACCTACAGCAGCATCCTCTTGTACAGCATGTATCATAGCACACAGCTCAAATGATGAAAATACTTTTTCTTTTATTGAGGGTTATAGAATCACTATCCAGGGCTTAATGCAAGCCACTGCACTTCATCTGTCACTGGAGAAATAGTTCATAATAGGAAAAAACAGCTTTTGAGAGGCTTTGACCACTGAGATGTTTGAACCTTAGGAATTTATTTTTGCCAGACAGATCCTAGTTTAACATCCAGCTAGGCGAAAGATGTTGCTGCATCCTTCATGCCTTCAGTTGTAGCTGGGGAAAAGGAGAGGTGCTTTCATTGCGTGGCCTGAATAAACAGATTGCATTAAAAAAGATAGATCATGAATCCTGACTATTAGTGTACTTTGAAGGAAAGCACTTATAATATATATAAACTAATGAAAATATTGTGGTTTTGTTGCAACTGCTGTGTTTTACAGCATCTAAAATTATGCTTTTAGTTTTGCCAGGCTAATAGGACTGGGTTTCTCCCCTTCCCTTCCCTGGATTTCTCCTCTTCTAATTTTAGACATAATGTGCTGAGTGGCAGTAAAAAAGTGTTCAGTATTGGAGGGAGGAATGAGGGATAGAGGGGCAAGATTTGAATGTGTGGATGGATAAATGCAAATATTTTTCCTTTTTCCTTTAATAATAATAATAATAATAATAATGAATAACAATACTCCATTCCTTTTAGAGTTTCTGGGAAAACTCTTAACAAAAGTTATAGAACTTTGGAAAAATTTCTTTCCAAGACTATTCTTGTGTATTGCGAGGGTTGTTTCTGCTTTGCATGAGTAACCACAGAACTATGTCTGCCAGGTGCTGATCTACACTGCACCTGGTTTTCCTGAATATTTGTCTTTATTTTGATTAATACACGGGTTAACTGTTTTCATTCCTATCGAGAATTAACACTGCCCACAGTGATGTTCTTATGGATTGTGGCAGAGCAAGTGGTGGGTGAGTGAAATATGGTTTTGTGACTGCAAGACTGAGCTGCGACTTAAAAGATTTAGGTTTATTCCACATATAAAGACTTTCTGTGTAGCCTTTGGCAAGTCCCTTACCTTTACTGTGCTCTCCAGCTGTGATATGGGAACAAGAAACTGTCTTTCTTCCTGCTGTGTCTGTTTTCAATAATTATGCTGTAAGAGATCTCTTCCAAGTCAAAACTTGTGTTGTGTGTTTGGACAAGACCCAGTACAACTGGGCTTCCAATTTAGTTGGTATTACAGGAATAGAACCAGATAAGAGCGAGTTTTCATACCTAAACACGAAGGAAGTAAGAAAATATCATTTTAATTGATTTGGGTCTAAAGAAATTCAGCAAAAGGAAATTACATTCTTTTACCGTAAATTCTTAGTCACTTCTTAATTTTTTTTGCGTTCTGTGCAAGTCTTAATGAGGAGAAACTACATTTATGTCTATGTCAGTAGTGTGTAGTTATAGGGGAGTTGCATCTGAAAACTGTAGCAGCTGAAACTACCAGTAATGTTCTGTGAGATTTTCCTTTTTAATTAAGTGAGGGCAAGGGGAGCAAAAATGCTCACAAGATGGATTTTTGTCACTTTTCATAGAATCATAGATTCACAGAATCATAGAATAATAGAATGGTTTGGGTTGTAAGGGACTTTAAAGATCATCTAGTACCAACACCCCTGCTATGGGCAGAGAACCTTCCACTAGATCAGGTCATTCAGAACCCCATCCAGCCTGGCCTTGAACACCTTCAGAGAAGTGGAGTCTACCACCTCTCCGGGCAATCTGTTCCAGTGCCTCACCACCCTCATAGTAAAGAATTTCTTCCTAATAGCTAACCAGTATCTTCCCTCCTTCAGCTCAAAGCTTTCCCCCTTGTCCTATTACTATATACCATTGTAAAAGCCCCTTTCCAGCTCTCTTGTAGTCCCTCTTATGTACTGGAAGGCTGTTAAAATGTCTTACCAGACCCTTCTTTTCTGAGGGGAGGGCTGAACAACCCCAACTCTCTCAGTTCATAGGAGAGGTGGTCCAGCCCTGTGATCAACTCAGTGGCTCTCCTCTGGGAAAGGAGACATTCCAACAGGTCATCATCTTCCTTATACTGAGGCCTCAGATCTGTATGCAGCTCTCTAAGCGGGGTCTCACAAGAGCAGAGCAGAGAGGCAGAATCACCTTCCCTTGACCTCTGGCCACACTTCTTTTGATGCAGCCCAGGATGTAGTTGACTTTCTGGGCCATAAGCATGCATTGCCAAGTTATGTTGAACTTTTTGACCACAAACACTCCAAGTCTTTCTCCCTAGGATTGCTCTTGATCCATTCTCTGCCCAGCCGGTACTTGTGCTTGGGATTGCATGAGTCTTGAATGAGTCTTTTATGAAACCTTGAAGCATGTGCTGATCTTCACCTTTCTTTAATCTAGAAGACAAGACTGGATAAGGAGGTGTGCCAGATATGTACTTTACCCTTCTGGATACTGGTTTATTTACAATCCTTAATAGAACTTATATGCAAGCTCCTACCATATTTGATTTTCAGAATAGAACTTCTCCCCAGCAGTTAAGTAATACACTACAAAAATATGTCTCCAATATCTTATTGCATTGCACATAGAGATTTTCTACTAGAAATTCTGAAGACTGGACTTATATTTTTATCTAATGTATTGGCTATATTACAGCACTACTATTTTGTAGCACTATGGAAAATCCATATGTTATATGGTAAAAGTAATTGCAGCTTCTGAGGCACAAGTGGGCGCAGATGCCATAATATATTAATGTTTGTATCCAGTAGTTAGAAAAATAGAAGTATTTAGACTGAAAAAGGCCTCTTTGAGTCATCCAGTCCAACTTCCTCCTCAAATCAGGGCTCACCTCAAAGTCAGACCATGCCTTTTTCAGCCAGGTTCTGCAATATTAGGGGACAGAGGTTTCACAGTGTGATTTGTTGACCCTGTCAGGAGACTCGGTGCCCACCAAAGTAGCTTTATCATTCCCCGTCCTAAGCTGGACATGGGAGAGAAAGTATAACAAAAGGTTTGTGAGTTGGGATAAGGGCAGGGAGGGATATGTATCTGCATTAATTACAATACCTATTCATGCTGGATTAGAGCATCTGGTAATGAGACTCAGAAATTCAAACAAAAGTCAAAGGCCTGCATGACTAAGTGTTTTAAGAAGGAAGTTAGCAAAACTTTGGTAGAATCGATTATTACTGGCTGCTGGTTAGTCAGTTCATGATATTGTGGGTGAAATGAACCTCTTTTCTCATTGAGTTCATAGATGGTTTCACTAGCACAGTGCTATTGTTGGTGGTGAAAGAGTAAAAGAGGAAAGGATAATCCTTACCATCAACAGTATAGTTCTCAGAGCAACACCAGTTCTGCAGGCTTATGTCTGAAAACACCATATGTGCTGCATGCTGTTATGATTGGACATAAGATATGCAAGAATTTCTGCAGTGATACCAATTTTTTTTGCATCGTCATCACAAAAAGATTTAGCACCATGTTTGTGGGTTTTCTTGCCTGCGTGTATTCATTAGTATCATGAAACATACAGGCTCATGCAAACTCAAAATTGTTGTCTTGTTTTCCTGATTGTAATTGAATGGCTTGTGTAAGACTTTCTTAATTGTTTTAACTCCTTCAACAGATTCTACGACATTAAATTTGTTCCCAGAATGGAACCTGTTCATTTAGCAACGATGCCTTAGCGCTACCTCTCAGCTTCTGGTAGTTTGTACATGAAATCTGTTGCTCAGAAAGAAGTAATTTCGTATGGACAGATAGGTGCAATATGTAACTTAACTCTTTGGTAAGCTTATGCAGCAGATATTTCTGGTCGGTTGTAGGAGAAATTATTTTCCAGACCAGGAAGAGGACTCTCCCATTGAAGATCTTTCTTTAGAGACACTAAGGGTATCTGGACTGCATAAAGGTACAGGATTGTAAAACGAAAAGTAACATCTGTGTATATTGGGTCATTTCTCCAAGAAAATAGCGTGCTTGTTTCATTAATTCTAGCAGTGCTGCTTGGAAGTATGTGGATTTAGTAACAGGTTATTCTAATGTCTCTAATGAATTAAGTTGAGTAGTTCAATTCACCTCTATTAATGAAGAGCGTTCCTTGGCAGTCTTCTATTAATTGGTGAAGTAGGATCAATATAGATGCTAGGTCAGGATTCTGAAAAGTATTAACAAATATTAATATTCTTTCTTTTTCAGTTTTCTCCTTGTGTTTGGTTGCTTGATTTTGTCCGTGTTTTCTACTATTCCTGAACACACAAAACTTGCCTCTGGTTGTCTCTTCATTTTGGTAAGTGAAAATTCTATGTACAAGACAGTTTTATAGATAATTTTATATATATTCAAATCCTCCATGGAAAGAATAATATCACACCTGCACACAAAAAAAATAGACTTTTCATCAGAATGATGAAAGAATGACAAAATAGAGGATTCTGCTATCTTTTGGTAGATTGTATGACAGTGCTAATAATCTACTGTATTGCATCCCCTTCTTTCCTTGAGAATTGCTATGGTTTATAAGTGATAGTTTTCCTACTGCAGTTAGGCAGTGAGTGAGCATGAAAGACCTTTGATATTGCTGCTGCCATTTATAAAGTCAGTATGTAGTAAGAGGCACTTATACTTAAAATAGGAAATAATTTTGGTATCTTAGATACCAATTTCTGCTAGCTATTGGTAGATGCTGACATTTTAGTGGCATTTGCTGCAGTAGGATGGGAAAGTTTAATTATTTCTTCATAATACATACTTTTCTATTATGTTTATCTCTCCTTTTTCCCTTCTGAGATAGATATAAATGGCTTTAATCCCTAAAAGTGCTTAACATTTTTCATGCATTGTATGGACGGCACTTTATTAATCTGCTTCTTGATGGGCCATTTAGTTCTGCAAGTTGATGGCCTGAGGATACGTGGTAGTGATCATTAAAATGTCACTATATACCCAGAGTTACCATGGTTATTTCAGTTCCATGTATGCAGCAGACTGTGACTTATTAGGTAGTGCCTGAGGTGAAGTAACTGTTGACAAATGCCAACATTTTAATTGTCATCACTGTATATTTCCAAAAGCCCTGGTCTTCAGAACAACTCCCTAATTAATTATGGTGTGAGCAGACTGATAAACATCATTATGGTGTATGCCATATCTCTACAGCACAAAGGGCCACTGCATCAAGATACCTGAACTAAATGTCCAGATCTTGCTAGGTGCAGATATGTGGTGTTCTGCTCCACTGGATGGTTTCTTAGCAGGGATAATTAGGGAGAGCCATGTTAAATGTTACATTTTTCTTCCTAGCCATATTAGTGCTTTTTCTTTCTCTGAAGAAAAGATCAGGTGGCATCAAACCAGCTAAAAGTGATCAGATTTAATCCTACGCTATTACCTAGACCCATTATTTACAGATCTTAACAACACCTGGCAAATGGAAGTTTGTTTGAATGTTCTGCAGCTAGTTATATTATTGTAGTAGGTATACTAATTGCTAAGATCTTTTTTTATAGAGAACAGGAAAATCTGATTAGTTTGAAAATACCGTATTTGTAATAGCAGGTGCTTTTGTGACAAGTAATCCATTTTCCTGTATACATGTGTACACTGGTTGCAGAAATGCCATTTGTTCTGACATAAAATATGCATTTCCCATGAGCCATATATTTGTTGATTGTGTTGGTACACTTACCACTGCTAATTTCTCAGCTGGCTGATAAACAGATTCCCTGTGTTTTGCCATGGGTCTCACAGGAACCAGCATGTGGCAGAGTTCTGTGAAGTCCTGGTTTTGCTCCCAGTCTGGGCAGAGGTTTTGTGAGCTCTGCTAGCTGATACACCAGTCCTTGTATAGGTGTCCATCAGCAGATTAAAGCTGCTCAATACCTGCTGTGGGGATCTCTGGTGCTTTTTGCTGTTACGGTTTCAAAGATAAACTGAGTCCATCTTAACAGCTGTGACTGTGCATCTGATGGTATCCTCTGAATACAGAACTGGCCTTAAGGAGGAAGAAGATAGATACATGGTTAATCCTTGAAGCGCCAATACTAGCCTGGTCCAACATTTCTATGCTATAGCCTAGTGTGTTCAGGAAACCCTTGGCAGGAATAACCTAGTGATGACAAATTTTACATCTCCTGATGTGGGTCTCTAATGGAGAAAAATATAAACACAGCAAAGGATGAAGTTCCAGAAGCAGGCTAAAGCTGACTGGTTCATTGTGGTTTGCTGATGCTTGATTTGTTCCTTCTCTGCATCCTGAAGGTGATATTACTGAGGTTATCAAAGTAGGTTTTTGCAAGTGCAAACTAGAGGAAGATATATCCCTACATTAACTCAGGAACAGTTGTTTTGGCTGTGCCAACATCTGAGTTTTCACAACCTTTTCCTTGCAGTGTTTCACACAACTCTTACAAATATGTCATTTAGTAAGACAGCTGTATTAACTATCGAATCTGGTTTAATACTGTTTTTGCTTCATGCTTGAGATGGAAGATATATGTTTATTTTCTAATGAAGTACCATACAAATACAGCAATCTATAGAGTTGCCTGCTGGGTTTCTATTAACTGTTTGCTTTGCAGATTTATTCCAGATGGTCCCCCCTACAGCCATGTTAATTGGCTAAAATGCTACTGTAATGTTCCTTCAATTTAATACCTGAGCCGCCGCTGCCTGGGCTATCACCTCTGGCTTTTGACATATTACAGTTATTCATAGTTACACAGAGAGGTTAAAGAAGGAAGTGTAGATGAGGTGAGAAAACCTTTCCCTTCTTCTCAGAAAGGCCAGAGGAGCTGAGATGGTTATTCTTCTGCAATCAGACAATTCCATTTATTTGCCCCAGCCTCGCCTTACAAGGGAGCAGAAAACATATCTCCTAATCGCTGCATCCTGAATACTCTCTCCAAAACATACAACATTATGTTAGCTCAATGTTAGCTCAAAGTAAATAATTGTTTAGGAAAGCAGTGATAGAGGAGGGCTTCTGAGAAATGCCTGAACTCTGCTTCCAGAGCGGAGCAAAACCTGTCCCACTGCATTGTGTCAGACCCAGCCAGGGCTTCAGTTCTGGCATCCACACAAGCACTACTGTGTTCCAAGGCCTCTTCTCCTTATCAGGGGGCCTGTCAAGGGAAAGACCTTTAATATTTGAATTTTAATCTTAAAATGAAAGTCCTGCAGATAAGTTAAGCGCATGTTACATGCCCTGATGTTGGATTGTTACATCAGTAATTAATTTGGTTAGATTTGTGTCCGGAAATAATAAGACTAATCAGGAGGAGAGCATCAGATAAAACTCCTTATACCTACAATGATAATTATGCTTTAGCCTCCTCTGTGCACACAGCTTATGGCACTCGAGCTGTAGCAGTGAAATATCCCAGACAGACAGTAAAATAAAATCTACTTCAGCATCAAAATAAACCACAAGCAGCTTAAGAATCCAACTAGCACAGCAAGAAGATAATCTTTGGTGTATTGCTGATCTACAAGTACATTTACTGGCACTTTATCAAATAATAAACACAAGAGAAGTAAAACTGAGTCTGGAAAGGCAAAATCAAATCTTTTGGGGAAGATAGCCAAGAAGGAATATTATCTGGAACTGGAGGTCATTCACTGTCTTGTCCAAACTCTCTATATTTTAAGTTCATTTTCAACTAAGACTGAAATTTATGTGAAATTCTGGTTTGCTTCTGTTTGTTTGCTGTCATTTCAAGAAAATAAATGAAGTAATTTGAGTTGATCCATGAAGCTCTGACAAACTGAGACGTAAAAAAAAAGTCTTGGATCAGTTTTAAATGCTTCATTTGACCTGATATAAAATATTATTTGTATATTTGATTATTTGAGTACTTTTGACTAAAACTAAGATTGAGGCTGTAGGAAAAAAAAATGTCATTTTTATTTGAAGTGACAATACACCCCATTCTTTTCATAATTTTCATTTTTAATGAAGATGGAGAGATTGAAAAACATAGGTGAATTTCTGCAGGACTGGTTTTGTCAAATCTGATTTGTGTTTTACTCTAAAAATGGCTAGGGTAGAAATCTGTACCAAATTTGGTAGGATAAGAACCTCTGAAAATGTACTCTAGGAACACATTCTTCAGGCAGAAATAGCTCCCAGAGATATAAAAGCAGACAGTGTGCATAGGATGAAGCTGGTTTCTACATGTACTGTGGTCACTCACATGAATGCAAAAGGAAAGTCTACTAAGTGCTTCTAGCAATTAATATCTTTCTAGTATTTTTTTCTTCCAACATTTTTTTCTTCCAACATAAAAGAAAAGTCGAAAAAGGATGTGCTTTGATTAAAAAATGTAGTGTATAGCTACCCCATAGCAGCCAAGCACACATTCAATTTTTCTCTGCTCTAGAAGAGTAAATGCATCCACAGGAATGTAATCATACAAATCCGCTACAAAATTTTAAAACTGGGCAGAGTTTATTTTAAAAAGTGAGAGTGTTCAATTCAAAAAAAGTAGCAATTTTTGGTTTAGATTGTACCAAAACTTGAATCCTCTTGCCATGCTTGGATGAAAGACTACCAGACCTGATACAGGACTGAATGGATGACTCTGTAGGACCAGCTGTCAAGGCACAGAAAGAAAAACTGAATGATATTGAAAGATTTCAATTATAGGCACATTTCTTAAAAAGGCAGGATATAGACCATGTTATTGCAGTTTTGTTGAGTCTTCTTCTGAGAAAAACAGATTAACTGATCCCTGAGCTAAAAAAAAAGTGAGTTTGTCAAAACCCAAAATCAGTATTTCTCAAGAAAGACTAATTTCCAATGTTTTCTTTCCTAAATTGAACCATTGCTTTGAAATTTCAAAATTCTTCATAGAAATCTCTGGAAAATTACATTAGACATAAAACACTGATGTTATCAAAGACAGAATAAGAGAGGGAATTGCAATGTTGATAACATCAACACCTTCATGTTTTCAGTCTTGTTTGGATTCCTAAACACTAATATTATATAAGGTGATAGTATGAGCATAAAACAATTCAACCATGTAATAATAAACCAGCTGTTAGATTTGAAAATAATCTTATCTTATAATATATTAATTATTGTGAGAAAATATTAATATTATAACAATATTTATATATTATATTCTAATATTATAGCATATTATAAATATTTTCATGCCTTTACTGATTAAGTTCATGCTCTCCTTTTATGTATGCTGATTTCACCAGATCAGAGCCGATGTTGCTATAAAAATTTGGAGTTGATCTCATCAGAACTGCTTGTGAATCTGTGTGCAAACAGAACAGACTTACCATTGGAAATTTAAATGCTGGATGAATTTAAAAGTTATTAGAAGAAAGTCTGACAGGCAGCAAAAACTGAAATGAAAAGGTGGAATTATTTAAAAACAGTGGATGTCCTCAAAGCTGTAATTCTTGTGTCAGAAGGAAGTGTTGGCACTCCCAGCCAACCAGCAAAGCTCTATAACAAACAAGTACACACTGTAGCTATGGAGAGAGATGAAAGTAACCGTATAAATTATTTCATAACAAAGGAACACAGCACTGCACATAAAGCTCTGAATGTATCTATATATTGTCAACAATGCTAAGGATGATAAATACACTTCAACACATCAGAGAACAAAGATGTCTCAATACTGGCATAAGCTTATTATTGATATGGTTCTGGGATTGGTTACATTGTCAGTAATGTTTTTTCCTTTTTTTTATTCTGAATTAAGTAGAAATAGCCTTTGTAAAGTGAAGATTCAAAAATCACATCGAAGAGAATAGTTTTTCTATTGTAATTAAAAATGCAGTATATTACAGTTCTACTGGGAAAACGTAAATGGATTTGATGACTAATGATGACTAAAACTGTGTTATTATCTGTGATCTGCAATCAGGACAAAGAAAAACCTCATAACTGAATTATTTGAAGAAGGTAGGATAGGTATGAAGAGTTACTTCAGGTGCTACAGCATTCAGCAGCAAATGCAATAGAAGGCAAGAGAGATTCAGTCCCTGCCAGAGCAATTCCGAGACAGGCAAAACTACCAAACAATTATGCTCCAACAAGAAATCTGCATTTACTGTGCAATGTTAAGATCACTGGAGTGGCCACAAGTCAATGGCTACTGGGTGAAATACCATCCACAAAATTATTTTCCATTTCTCTGAATGAACAGGGCATGTATAGAGAAATGGATGGTACTTTGTAGTGAAGAAAGATGGATGGAAATAGCAAAACCACAAACTGTTAAATGTAACAAATTCATGACCTGGTAACAATTTTAATATTGAAATGACTAAGTTGTAGTAAGAAAGCCAGTGTCGATTTTCTAAATAGGTACATTATATTCTGTTTTATTATTGTTATATGTTCCCATATAAGAGCTGTCACTTAGCTTATCTTGTCAATGTCATTATATGGCTAAATGCAGAAAGCCAGGAGAGAAGATACTAGTGCTATGAACAATCAATTTCTCATTCCCTTTGTTTCCCAAAACAAGGAAGATTAGCATTCAAAGGTGGAGACCACATTCTTAAGAGGGAAAGGACTGTTCACATTATCTGGAAGAGAGCCTTTCAACCAGCCATTCAGGGGGCTGCTTTCTCTAGGAGAACACAGAATCTCTAGGAGGATTTTGAGATTAAGAGTGGAAAACAGGGTGGATTAGATGTTAGAGATGGGGTGTCAGGATTCGGATTAATAGGGATATAATTGTTTGAGTACAGAAAAGCATATCTCCTTTTAGGTTAATTAACACATTGTGCTAAAGGACAGAACCAGCTGTCCTTGACCTCCTTTAGGGACAAGCAAGCAACTCTCCCTGCACAACTGCTCTTCCATGATGTGTCCTCCTCCTTTTTTTTTCATCTTAAGTGATAACAAGGTAACATGGGAAATCACTTCCAAGTCATAAGTGTAATATTTTCCATAGATGTAGATTTGTAACAGTTTATGCCACACCCTGCAGTATTGAATTTTATTGGCTTAATGTCAGAGTTTAATAAGGATCCAAAGTTGTTTTTGTATGGAGATCAAGAACTACCTCCTTAAAACGGGCAACAAACACTTTAAATTGCAACAGTAAAAATGGATAGATATCAAACTCTCTATCAGAAATTCAGACCTGAGCCTTGTCAGGGACATAATGATTTGCCAAATGGAAATGCACAATATGTCCCCAGAGGAAAACAAAAGTACACAGTTATAAATAATATGTATGGACAAAAAAAATCTACAGACCATTAAATATTAAACAGAAAACAATGCTGAAGAAGACTGCACATCAGTGATATGAAAGATGGTTGGAAATCTAAGGAACATCCACCATCTGAGTAACAGACAGAAACTACAGTCCAGTCAGTCACTTTGCATAGATGTGACAAAGAATGCAAAGACACAGCTTACTGCAGTCAAAATGTGAATTTTCCTCGAGTGAGAGGAGAAATTTGTTCACAAAATTCAGTTAAAAAACTGCAAAGTCAAGCAAATAAATATCAAAATATAAAAAAAAATTAAAAAAAATCTGTAAGGATTTAGAGCAGACATACCTACAATACAAAAATCCACACAGAGTTTAAAGTGAAGGTGATGGTAAATACATAGACACACACTGGAACTAGGTTCAATCCTGAGGACTGTGAACAGTGGATGAGCTACAAAGATGAAGTAGCAAAATAAGTACTGGCCATTTTAAACTTGTAGGTTTCCACGAAGTGCCTGAGGAAAGGGTGTATAACAGGATAATAACTTTGGTATCAAATCTGAACCAGACAGGAATTGGCTGATTGTATCGTATGGAGATATGATCACAGGAAATATATGTCTCACAAAGATATATGTATGTTTTTGAGAGGATGTGGAAGGGGCTTGTTCTTTTCTTTTTCTAAGAGACCTAGAAAAAAGGTAGAAGGAAAAGCTGCAGAACAGTCAGCAAATGGCATGATATGTAAAACACAAGACTTGATATACTGGGTCTCAAATTGTAGTTACCGGACCAAAAAAAGAGGGGACCAAGTCAACTTTTTCACTGATCCTAAGGAACTGTATAAAAATATTGTAACCGAAGACTTGTTCAAGTAGCAGAAATGTTTGCTGAGGTAATAAATTTGAGAAACTAAGTACAGGAGAAACTAAGAAACTAAGAAACAGATTTGGAAGACTGGGTACAGTGCCTACCAAGTCCAGTTTGTCAAAAGTTACAGACTGTCAGAAAACGCTTAAGGTTGTTTTCTGAAAAAGTTTGGTACTATTAATATCAACCAGTTTCAGGGTATATCAACCAAGATGCATACAAGTCTCTCAGTGATCAGAACATGGACAGATGGACACCTAGGGAAGCTCTCTTAATGAGCTTTGAGAACTGGGACATTGTAGGAAAAGGTAGCTTAAAAAAGAACTCTGCAAATATCATTTGCAGAGTCTCCAGGATTTAACAACTCTGAACATGCTGAGACAAAAGAATAAAAGAATTAATGTGCTGTCCTGCTCTGCTATACTGCATGTCAAATATTATCAGTTAATTCACATACATGTGATCAGCTGTAACAATTCACCTAAACCCCTTGCATCCATACAAAATCAACATGGATGCCAGAGAATAAAAGGATTCAGAGTTCTGAGGACCATTGCATATTTCTTTTGGACAGAGAAGAGATACAAAATTCTTTACAAACTTTTCAAAAGGAAAATTTGAGAGCTGTGTTGCTAGAGAGACATGTGCTTGAACGTCTGCCTCTGACATCAGAAATGTGACTACAGCAGAAAAAATATGCGTGAACAAATCACGAAGGAAATGCAAAGGCTTGGGTACAGCTGTACAGAGCTTCATTGTTAGCAGTATGAGGATAATTTTAAAACCAGAGTTAGACTATTTACTACCAATATCTCACTACAGAGAAACAAAATGTGAACAAGCACAAAGAGTAAAAAAGATTTTGGAAAATAGAAAATTATTCTATAGTGTGAATTTTATAACTGTCACCTCCTTTAGGGAGTTCTCTCAAAAGTGTAGTTGTACCTGACACACAAACAAATGGGATGGCACAAAGCAATGAGTGCAAATTGCTGAAAAATGCCATTTAAACATTTAAAAGTGATGCAGTATCTGGGGAAGAGCAGGATAAACGTGGATAAGTCAGTGTTTCCCATTGCCATTTTCCCAATTTGAAATAGGAGTTTCAGTGATCACCAGGTTGTTCCTAGAAGAACCATGTCCACCAAAAGCCAAAAGGAGTTTGGGGATCTGCTTGTCCATATGTGCATTGATTGACACGGTAATCACAATAATCATGATGGACAGCGCACCTCTGTAGCACTCATTCCTCTGGCACTGGCAGGTCCTCAGCTGTTGGTCCATGATGGTGATGTGAAGGGGGTCTGCTGCTCTGGGGAAGCAGTAGATGCTGAGGAAGGTTAGCACAGTTTCAGTGATAGGAATTGTGTGTTGTGTCTGATACGGTAAATACTTTTATTTACTCTATAAGAGATTTATGAGAAACATAATTGGATGACACCTATGTCGTTCTGGTGCTGGGTTGTACTATCTGATTTAAAACTGGTTTTACTTGACATTAAAATTCTCTGCTTTTTTCTGTTGCAAGCAAATAAGTAAGACTCATGACTGATGGGTGCCATTTCAGGTATAAAACATAAAAGAGAGTTGGATAGCAGAAGTCCTATATAATATGTGGACTAAGCATATAAGTGGGATTTTAATATTATATCAATATCCTTGTAGCTGTGTATTAGATTAAAAGTCACAGAACTGATTTCTCAATAATCCTCTAATAATGTAGAATCTACATGGAAAATCTTTGTCATAATTTGGAAAAGTGAGTGCAGTAAAAGTATCACATTAATTATAAAACTGATAAATGATAAAAAGCTTCATAAATTTCACTTCATGCTTATTGTATATTGGACTGGGAGTTGAACTGAAGTCTCCGGTTTTGATTTATATACCACTAATAGGGTCTATTCTGGGTTATGTTTTTGGATTTATGACTGTCTCTCCCTTTGTTAAACTGCAGTTGGAAAGAATTAAAACATTAGTTTCTTAAGTCTGTGTATCCACATGCAGATATACTTGTTAGCTGTTTAGACAAAGGATCTCCCGTTTTAATGCTGAACCAGGAATAACACAAATGTGTTCAATTTGTACTATTACTTTAAACTATAAAGCATGCACATACTCTTATCTGATTGTTTTTATCCGGAAAGTAGCCAAGTATAACAGAATTGTCTGTAGTCCCACACCAGCTTCTGCATCATAACTATTTAAAACTCAAACCTTCCTCAAGTTTCATTGAGCAGACTAATGTTGTGCTTCCCCTCACATGCCGATAGCATCTCTTCAAGGTGTACAGCCCACTTTTGATGCTCAGTACCTGGAATCAGCAGGGTGTTGAGGTTTTTTTGCTTGAGAGAGGGTTGTTATTGAGGTGACATGTTCTGTTCTTGCTTTAATCGAATGATGAAACAATTTCATTCTCTTTGACTATGAGTAATAAAGCATTGTTATTTGGATGGTATCAACTATTCGTGTATCACCATAAAGATATTTTTGCAGCTGGTGGCGTTCTTAAACCAATCAGCCATAAATTAAAGTACGAGAACATGTTTATTCTCCCTCCTTTCAAACTGATGTGGAAACACTAGACTTCTCTGATTTGGAAACACTGGACTTGCCTGTTTATGAGTTTTTAGGGAAGAAGGGATATATCCCCAGCTGTATCAGATGACATTGCTCCTTCTGTTCCTGCTGTTGTGTTAGTGGAGCAATGTTGGCTGATTTACTAGACAAGAATCTGTAGTGCAGCTACACTGCAGAGATGCTGTCTTCAGAGGAGAAACACTTCTGGCTCTATTAAAGCTTATTTCAGAGGATTAATTTGATCTGTTCTTGTCCATTTCTTGGGCTTCTGACAATGTCTCTTATAGACCCAGTCCTCCTATGAGTTCAAGGCAGACAGCTTCTGCAGTTCTTTCGTACTACTTCATTAGCCTTTAGAATAATTAACATCACAACTTCCATAGAAGGAATATAATTAAAATAACAGCAGAGATATTGTCTTGTGGGTGAATTTCTTATAGCAAACATCAGCTCATTTGCAAGTTGCAAAATAACCAGGAGCATCCTAGAATAGCACAAAGTACTCAACTTTGGTCATTTTTTTATCACAAAAATGACTCTAATTCCCAGAAACTACAGTCTGCAGTGAAGGCACCTGGATTCATCATCAGCAAATTATTTAAACTTTTAATAAGCAGTTATACTAAAGAGTAAGAAACTATGATATAAGCTTTCTTTTTGCTGTTTTAATGTTTTACTTAGGGAAATCCTTATCATTAAAAACTACATGAAAAGCATATTAATGTAAACAATTTCAACAAATCATCTCTTGTATCCTAATTAGATGGGGAGAAAGGGGAAAATATGCTTATGTAGCTGGATTGTACAAAGTATGCTTGATTTGGCTAATTATCAACCCTGTTGATAAGAGTCCTCCAGGACCTTTTGTTAGCAGTAATGTTGCTCTGGATGACCTCTTATTTTTCTTTCCTGCCATTTGTGTGACCTTTGTCATTCCAGTGGTATAACAACACAGGCACACGCAGATGTAAAAAACTTAAGGAGTACTCTGGTACCTGTGTTCCTCACACCAAGAGCAACTGAACTTTTTAAGCCCATATGTTTCAACCTTGCTACTCTTGTGTATGTATGGTTCCCCAAATCAGCTGGAGCTGTGTGTGCGGAAACACTTCAGAATGAAAAGTTTATTCGTTTGGATGAATTGTGCTTTGAGAAGGAAGAACTTTCCACTGTGTGAACCACTATAGCAGTTACTGGGGGGTGGTAACTGTGAGTTTGAATAGCCAAAAAAGTGACAGATTGTGGTAACTGTGGTGCAAGGCCAGAGGCAGCTGTGATTGGAAAAGGATGACAAGATGCGGAAAAAGCAAGAAATGGCAAAGGACAATGCACCTCTGCTCTACATAGGAAGGGAAGTGTTGGGTTTCCAGTAAATCTAAACTTGTTCATCAATTCGAATACAACCTTGCTGAATTTTGAAGAGGCCGGATTTATTAAGAGTGCAGGATTTTCTGATTCTTATGTAAATGTTGTAACTCATATCACTTAAGGAATTCAAAATTAATGCAGTTCCATCATTTATATGTAGGATAGAGATACAGGAATGCATCATTTCTACACCAGGTCTACAAATCATATGAGGTCTAATGAGATATTCTGTCACATGCCTTTCCAATTATGCTCTGATCTTCTGTTCCAATTGCTAAGGAACTAAACCCAAGTTATTTAAGTGCCTAGATTTATGTTAAAGTTTGCAAGAAACCTTCCAAATGAAATTTAAAAAAAAAAAAAAAAAAAAAGTAGAAATCTTGATCTCGTTTGGGATTCATTCTTTCAGTTTTTGTCCATAGAAAACAAAGTACCTTGTGGCTATACAGTTGCCATAGGAAAAAAGATAATGTCATTCCCTGCCCTGCATTAACCTTGACAGAGATTTGCCTGTACGTTGTGACCACGTGCCCTGGTTACTAAAACACTCCTTTTTTACACAGTGGTGTAGGATTCTTTGTCTCTGTTTTTGACCCAGACCAATCTAAAATACAACAAAGCTGTCATATATACTACTGTGAAGAGTTCTGATTCAATGCATTCACATTTTTTAGGAAAATCATTTTCCCTTAGACTTAATTGTTACATGTATTCCCTTTAAAATCAGTTGTTCTTCGAGGAAGTAGGAGTCACCAGCATTTAAAGATCAGTTTGAAACACAACTATTTCAGAAAGTGCAAAAATAAGTGCACTTTGTTCAGTGTCTTTTCTATATTGATGGTTATAATGTACTTTAAAACCTCTAGAAATTTGATATTGGTGGAAGAAAATCATATATAGTATTTTTAAAATCAACAATTAACTTCCAAGTGCACAGAACCATATTTACTGTGTTTGATCTCACTTACTGTAACTACAGTGGCTCTTTTTAAAATTTACTTAGTAGCAGAAACTTTAGTTAATACTGAGGGAATATCACCATGCATAAATTTTAATGGTGCTAGAAATTGTAACTATTTTTCTCAAGGAATGAACAGAGATATTTTACATTGTTTCTTCAAAAAAAGTCTTATACTCTTACCCCACCCACACAAAAAAATACTGAGAAAAGTATCCCTTTACTCCTTTTCTCTCCCAAAATAGATGTATCTCCAAGAAGTTTCTCTTTGTAGTATATGTATTTGTGTGTGAGGGACAAATAGGATTTCTGTCTCTGACATAAAAGAGCATCATGTAGTACAGAGGCACTCAAATGCATGTTTTCAGCACACAATGACTTTTCATTTTTGTATAACTGAGCAAGCATAACACATAGCCATACAGGTGATGAATACAAAACTGCAAAGCACTGGTAGGAGCCAGAAGAGTGAACTTCAAAAAAAATTGCCTCTTTTGTACTTCTACCATTGTGATACTAATTTAACTGAATTGTAGCTGTGGACTAGTCCTTCCAGGTTCATTAAGTACTTTCTGTTCTTGCCAGTTTTTCATCAGAGGCCCTGCTGAGGTCTAGAGTATGGTAGAGAACACACTCCTGCATGTGTGGATCATCTCTTGTAAGATGATCTTGTAAGATGTCTTGTAAGACGTCTGTGACAATTTCAGTGTACTTACAAAGCATATCACCCATCTGTACATATAATATGTTTTCCAGGGAAACAACAAACTTTAGTCAAATGAAATGTGATTAAATTTTAACAAGGAAAGGATTTTATTGGAAGCAAAGAATTTTCCATGCTTCACAGACCTCCTCTCCTTCAGTATCTCTTACACCTGCACCAAAGAAGAAACTCCGTTAGGAGAATCAGATGTTGGACGGCTTGGGTGTCTACCATCAAACCCCCATAAATTCAGAGACATAATCTAACAATGTGTAAACCAGATTTCACAATCCATGATTTCGCTACCTCTATAAAAGTGGTAGTTAAATAACTAAAATATGTATTCTTCCTTTTTTCCAGTTGGCTTACTGTCCATTTTAGTCTTGGCCAACACAGAATTTCCTACAAGAAAATGTACCACATGGTAGCCAACTATTAAGAATTATTGTTACTTTATGGGGAACTTTCTCAATTTTGTACATAATCCTTTATGAGGCTGTGTAATAACACTGTCCATGGAATTAAGTTGAAGTTTCTTGTAGTGGAATAAAAAGAAAACATTAAACAATCACACTCATTTTTCCTTGTGTTCTTTACTAATAAAAAGTATGACATTTTCTTTAGCAATGTTTTAGCAGAGGGCCATTGTTCTGCTTTTCAGCCTGGGATTTACAAAACTCCAATGAAGACACTGAAGAAGGCTCTAAAAGTGCTTTCAGTGTAATGTAGTTAAACAAGCTGACATATTTTAGGAAGGAATATTGTGTTTTCAAATTGTTCTATGATGGCAAAAGCAATTAAATTTGCAATGTTTCAATGTACTTCCACCAATCATAATCTAGTAAAGCACCATTACATGAAACAACGTTAATAATTTGTTTGCCAATTGTTCAGGTAAATTAATGCCTGAGTAGACATATATTATATTTACAGTCTTATTGGCTTGTAGAGTTGTAGGGTCTCACAGTCTAAAAGCATGCAAAGTGTTTACTGGGGAAAAGTCAATATTGGATCGACTCTACCATTGCAAATATTCCTCTAATTCATTTGCAGTGCTTTCTTACCAGTACCACACTAGTCCTTATCCTGCAGGAATAACAAATTAATTGGCTGCCGAGGAACATTTTACTCCTGGACAAGAAAATGCGTTCAACGGCCAAATAAAACACAGCTTCCATCCTCTTCTTGATGAGCTGTTGAAGAAACTCCGTCAAGTACTTTTCTCCTTTTGGTGAACACAAAATTTTTTATTTTGTCATTCCAAAACTCAGAGCTTTATGATACTATTCCAGAAGAGTACCTAAAATTATAATTCCATACCAGTGTATATGTACTATATCACTCCACAGTGTATGCATTTAGATTTCCTTAGGGTATGGAGCTGAATTACTCTATTACTGCAACCCTGTTGACCTCACTGTTGTCATGAAAACTTTCTTAGAAAAAAAATTGCATAAATACAGGTTGATGTTATTAAAATAGACAGTCTTAAAGAAGGTTCCAATGTGAAAAAAAAGCAAGTAATCCAGGCAAGATTTATAAATACTTTCATTCACAATTTGTCCAGGGAAAGTTATGCCTAGTGGACACATTCATTTACTACTTTACAAACAGTTACATACCCTTTGTATGTAATTACACTTTCATGCACATTAACGTACTTCTGAGAACAAATTTATTTCCTAAATGCTTCTACATTATCTCAGTCACTTCACGTGTATATTGCAACAATGGGAATATATCTCCCAAAACATTTCACCTTTAAACTAAGAACTAATTTTATGGATGTGAATATGGAACATATTCTTCACTAGTTGTCTAAATTACCTATGGTCTGATCCTCAATATCTAAAGTCTCTGAGTAGTTAGCTCTGACATTTTTTGTGTATGATTCAGTTCTTCAGTGTTTCATATTTATTAGCCAATATTAGGCAATATTTAATGGCATTCAGGTTAGACATGGACCATTCACTAGGAAGCTCTGGGGACTGTAGATGATGGGGACTGTACAAGATACTTCTTGTAGATGTGTAGATGCTTCTGGGGAGCAGGTTCCCAAGTTTTGCTTGGAATCTTCAGGTGCTCAGGGTGGATTGTTAAGACACAAACAATGGTCATAAGTTTCCTGATGCTTTAGCATTGTTTATCTGTAACGGGTATTTTTCTTATTTACCATTTCTAGGAATTTGTCATGATTGTTGTCTTTGGTTTGGAATTTATTATTCGTATCTGGTCTGCTGGATGCTGTTGTCGATACCGAGGATGGCAAGGAAGACTGCGCTTTGCAAGGAAACCATTCTGTGTAATAGGTGAGTGTCCCAGCTCTAGTTTATTTTAAGATAAAGATAAACACCTTCCCCCTCCTTGTTTTGCTTCTGAATGAAAACTACTGGAATCTTTTTACAGTAACCAGCAGTAAAACCAGAATAGCTGTGTGTCAACTGTCATCTGCCCAAGATTTCTCTAGATATAAAATCACAATGTCCTTAAATACCAGTCAGTTCATGTTTCCTATGTTCTCCAAAAGACATTTTGCCATGCATGTCATGCACCAGGCCTGTATATAGGATGAATGAGGGGTTGAGAGCTGATTTGGTTGAAAATCACAGGAGCTGTATGTATTTAATGGACATATTACATGTCTTTTACTTACATGCTTAGATATCATGCACGTATGCCTACACATTATGTTCTCCTCATTTTACCTCTGTGATCAGACATGTGTAAGCTGCAATAAGTTTGAAAACCTACTTAGAAACACCTTTTGACATTGCTGCTTCTCTGCATGGCAGTCCAGGTATCTGCTCTGCAGTGACACCAGCATTGGATATAGCATACTTCTTCTACAGGTATTTCAAGAGAATATTCCTCACCATCTTTGCTCTAGAATTTGTCTGTGAGAATGGTGAATAGGCTCACAACCAGTCAAAACCCTATTTTGAAAAGAAATCTGCAGGAAAGCAGTTTCCCAATAAATGCAGAGATCAAGGATGCCTAAATGAATTTATATGATAATTTCTTATTTTTCTAATGGCTTGGAGAAAATCGTTTTTACAGATCATCTGTGAAACTTCAGGATATCAATATCCCAACTTCTCTCTCAACTTATTTTTCTCTCTTCAGCCTTTAATTTCATTTACCTATATCTTAAAGTAACTTATGGATCAACTGGGCCAGGAAACACAATCTTCCGTGCATCTCCACAGCGGCTAATACAGAGTCACATGCTTACAATCATTAAACACATGGGTCTCTGTAAACAGTGAATAACGAATTGTCATGTAGATGTATGCCATTCTGTTCTAAAAAAGAGTTACACAGTTCTGTGGCATAGCAGGTCAGTACACTGGTTAGGGCTAACGAGTAGAGCAAGTTTTCTCCTTCTGCCTCATTCCCTGATAAATCCATACCTTCTCCCAGTGGAGAAGGTTGCATGAGTAGGTGGAAAGGCATCACTGAATGTATCTGTCTTTGAAAGTAATACCCCATCTATGCTATTTTATGACACTGTGGAAGAGGAGCAATTAGGATTGGCATTTTTGGGCAGGCAGCAGGGGAAGTGGGTAGATGCCTTACCAGGTCACATGCTTGCCCCAAGGTTTCCATGCCTAGTTGAGAGCAGAAATCATCAAACACTATCCTTCTTAGACTATCCAAAGGCTATCCTCCTTTACTAGACTTATCATTATTACCAAGATTTTATGGCGCACTTGAAACTTTGCAGTAGTCACAGAACTACTTTGATTTGGTCAGCACACAATCATAAGAAAGTACCACTGTTACTTTAGTAAAATTAACTTACTACAGCAATTTAGAACTTACTAGAAACACCTTTAGAGCATTTGAAGTTACTGGAAGCATTTGACTTCTCAAGACTGTTTTGCTGCTCTCCCAAATGCCAATGTTCAGTTCAGCTTTTGTTTCTCCTCCCTCTCCTGTCCCCACTCAACTGGCAAGTTTTATACTAGTGATTAACTTCAGTTTAAGCTGTTATTTCCTAGCAAACCTGAATAGAGGGGTCTTCCTTGTCCAAAACTCTGCATATTTAAAATACATGTAGGTGTGGTTCTTAGGGACGTGGTTTAGTAGCAGACTTGGCAGTGCTGGGTTAACGGTTTGACTCAATGACCTTCAAGGTCCTTTCCAACATAAACAATTCTATGATTCATGGGGTGACCAGTGTAGATTTCCATCCTTTCCTTTGAACAACTCATATCTACCCTCCTACAGTTGGTGAAATAGTTCAGGCAGGCCTCCTGGCACAGACCTCCCTGAGTGTTGGAGTTTGCTTCACTTGAATGTGGTATCTCCTCCTTTCTCTGGAGTTTACCTGCTCTTCTTGTTTCACCTATGTTTATGTAGGCAATTTCTGGCCTTAAAAGCATCTTTTCTGTCCCATTTGCAATTCCATCACTTGCTATCTCAATTAATTAGTAAACAGTCTATAGCTTGTGGATATCTTCCTATGCTGCTTCACTGGATAGAAAGGGAACTTTTTTCTGCGGCTTCTGGAAAATAAACCAATAGCTCAAATATCTTACCACTGACTATTCTGTGTCTCTCTTCTACTGATTATTTTGGTCCATTTCTGTACTTACGTGTCCCAGAAGGGAGTTTCTGCTGTTCTGATGTTCAGCATCTCTCTACATTTGATCTTTTGAGGAAAAACCATGTCATCTTGTAGCTCTTGCTACATAAAGTACTTATTTGCCTGACACCTTGGCTTTGCAGTCATGGCAAAGTGTGCTACAACAGCAAAGGTCAGCAGGCTGTATTAGCCAGAACACAATCAGTAGGTGAAGACACACAATTATCTCTCTTTACTCATCACTCATTAGACCACGTCCAAGATGTGGTGGACTGCACCCTATTTTACCCCTCAAACACCATACCTGAAAGACCTTAATAAACTGGAGTGAGTTCAGTGAAGCCACCAAGATGATCAGTGCTGGATCAGTTGCCCTGTGAGGAGTGGGTTAGGGACCTGGGCATATTCAGATTGGAGAAAGGATGGCTTCAGGGGGAACTCAATTAAATCAGTGCTAAGGTCCCCTTAAGAGCACATGGCCAGTTTGGGCCTATTCCTTTTAATTATTTACTTAGCCATTCATTCAATTATACTTTCCATTTATTGTTACAGTTGAACAATAATATTTTAGAAGACTTAGTCTGTTTATTATTACTTAAATTTGCTATATATTTCCAACAGATCTATTCTCTCATTATTTTTGTGATTGAACATAACTCACATAGGGTAATGGTCTAAGAGCTAGAAATAACAAAATTGAGGATTGCTTCAAGGATCACGTTCAGACAGCCTTTATTTTTTCCATTAATAACCTAATAACCAAGGAAGTTTTATTCAGGACCAAAGCTCTGTGCTTGTGTTAGTGTGCCTACAATGTCACTATTCTGGTGAATTGGTTCATCAAGCATTGCTGTATACTAACATGTCAGTAATTATATCTATCAAATTATTTGACAGGTTTGTAATTTTGTTTATTTCTGTAATGTAGTACTAAACCTTGATTTTTATTTTGTCCCATGTCAGGAGTTACCTGCACATTTTCTCTGATTGTATATGACTTGTGTACATATTGTAAAAGGAATAGCAACCCATCCTTCCACGCATGTAAAGTACTTAAATATGTACATGCCTCTGCAAACACTGAATTTCCCAGGCATATCATTCTGAAGCTTGGCTGTTAGCACTACAGAGCAATGTTGGTGTGTTGTGTTGTTAAAAAGAACAGAAATCCAAGCACTACATATTCTAACTGCTGCCTCTGGAGACCAGGGATGCTGACACACAGGAAGAACGTTATGGCTGTACCTTAGCTTGCTGAAGATCCCTGAAATAAAAGAGGACAAGTCTAACCAGGAAGAAGTATGGCATCCCCTCCCTGTCAAGCCATTCCCTGACACTGAACTAAATGAAGAATCTATTGTCCTTCCTCTGGCAATGGGTCTCCTAAATGGTGGTATGTGACCTGACGAAACTTCTGGCCAGTCTCCTACGTGCATCAGAGGATTTACTGTCACAATGAAATCTCAGTCTGTGAAGGCAGATTCCAATTAACACATCATAAAAATAATTAGGAATAATAAATAACAAGCTGTGGGTCAGAAGAGTAAGATCCTACTGGTCTCACCTGCCTGTCTGAAGTTTGCTAGGCTTGCAGAGGAACTTCTTTCTCTCCTGCTGACTTTGTAAGAGACTTTGGGACTCCTATGTGAGGAAACCCAGCAAGGGCAAGTGAATTTTAGTCATAGAATCATTGAATATCCTGAGTTGGAGTGGACCAACAAGGATTGTTAAGTCCAACCCTTAGCCCTGTACAGGACCATCCCCAAGAGTCACACCATGTGCCTGAGAGCATTGTCCAAACACTTCTTGAACTCTGTTAGGCTTGATGCTGTGACCACTTCTCTGGGGAGCCTGTTCCAGTGTATAACCACCCTCTGGATACCTACAACACCAGTTCTCCTCATGAGTAAGTTGTAGACTGCAATGAGGTCTCCCCTCAGTCTCCTCCAGGTTGAACACATCAATTGACCTCAACCACCCCTCATACGGTTTCCCCTCAAGGCCCTTCACCATCTTCATTGCCCTCCTCTTCATTGCCCTCCTCTGGACACTTGCTAAGAGCTTAATATCTTTCCTATATTTCGGTGACCTGCACACAATATTCAAGGTGAGGCTGCCCCAGTGCAGAGCAGAGTGGGATAATCCCCTCCCTCAACTGGCTGGCGATGCTTTGCCTGATGCCCCCCAGGACACAGTTGGCCCTCCTGGATTCCAGGACACTGCTGACTCTAGTGTCTAAACTTTATTCAATTTAAATTTGGGGTCTGGAACTCCTATTTGAGAACTTTTTGACCTTAAATTTGAGCCTACTTCTAGTAATCTAACACTTCTCCAGGGCAATTAGCCTTCCTAGTGGTCCAGATGAGTGAAAAATTTCCTATATTTCGGTCTATTAGCAGTTTCACCACGGCTGCTTCTATTTTACCTCTAGTCAAGCTACAGCATGATGGAAATGTCAAAAGTTCAAATTCTGTTGAGGCTGCAGAATGAACAAATTCCCAACAGAAAGCTTAAGTCCGTTATCTGTAATCAGGCTCTTGAACTTCTCGGCTGGAAAACTTGTTTCAGAGCGATAAGTGATAGCAGTGACTGTTGCTGGTTACTGGATCTATTTTTCATTAATTAGAGTGGTAATGAACCTTCATCATGCGCCGCTTTTGTCAAACCTTTATAAACAAATTCATATCTAGTGTGTTACAAGATCTTCTGAACCTTTAATTTGAATTATTTCAGTATATTTGTGTAATGACACGTTGTGTGCCTGTCACCTTGGTATTTAGACACATTATATAGTTTAAATACAGACAGATAGTAAATCTGCTGCTCATGATAAACAATATAAACAGCGAGTATAATTTGAACTCTAAATAACCCAGAGATGGTCTGTAATGAAGTATATCCTTGACCAAAACATACCTCACATCACATCTCATTATAAATCCCAGTAAAACCAAGTTCCAGCAAATGTCATATTTGGGGATCTTCTGCCAGCCTAGAAAATACTCCAGAAAATACTTTGACAGTAGTAGTATTTAGGCTTCAAATTGAAATTTCCTTAGATAATTTCAGCAACCATAGTTCTGCGCAATGAACAGAGGTGCTTTTTAGGTTAGACTGGTCCCAAATTGTGTAGGTTTTTAAAACTAAAACTTAGTGGCATATCTTCATGTTTGAGAGACCTGGCAGTATAGTTTTTAGAAACATGTAGGAAAAATAATACCTGTTTAGTGTCATCAATGGGCCTTATGCTTTCACATTTATTTTTGATGACTACTACCCTCGCTGCTGACTAAGGTAACATTTGTCATATTAAAGACATCAGGCTCTGGTCTTCCCTTTCTAGAAGCTGTATGGGTACTATTCAAGAGAAATCTGCTAGTTTGGTAGGATGCATTCAAATTTCTTTCTGGCATGTGGTAGAGAATTCAGCAGCCTGTATTTGTTGATCTTACACTGGTGTCACTACCATGTTAATTTGAGTAGAGGAGCTCCTACCATGAATCAGGCAACCTGAATGAAATGCGTGTAGTGACTCCCAGTGGGGAGCTATGGGCAGTATCACATTTCATCTTCATAAGGCTTGTAGGTCAAGGTTTTAATTAGAGGGCTAAGCTTTTATTGCGTCAGTTTTCTAGGCTAGTGAAATTATTTTTCATTAAAAAAACCTAATTGAAATCAAAATAATGCATGGGAACAAACCAGGTCCCTTTTCCTGAGGGACTTTATATTCATCTGGGTCTTTTTATCATCAAAATTAGAAGCACTCCCTCTCCCAAACATGCAGAATAGCCAACAATACAGTTTCTGGTTTCTGGGTAAAGTTTGGATAAATTCTTTCTCTGGGAGATTTGGAGCTGGACAATTACAGTGTCTCAGCCCCACTGAAGCTATCCAAACCTATCCAAGCTATCCAATTCCTAATTGCACCAGAGAGAGATGCTGATTTACCCTGACACCTGCTGTTAATTGTAGTCATCTGCTATGTGAGAAATTGTTATTTTGAGACAATTCCAGTAATACAAATCAGAAGCAATCCACAGCAGAATAGATGAAGTAGGTTCGAGCACTGCAATGTGAAGAACAAAAGACAGGTTAGTGACAGAAAGATCGTTAAAAGACAGAGACATTTTATTAAAAAGAATTTACTTGTAATATTAGAATTCCTTTATTATAAATTATTAAAGATATTTTCCCAAGCGTGAAGTAATTATGTCCATTTCAAACCAGACTGATATAACTCAGTGTCTGGACTAAAATGTTTAGTGATTGCTAATTCAGTTCACTTTTGTTAGGAAAGTGTCCTGAAGTCAAACATCACAGTCAAATTATATAGAAATAATGAGGTCCCCTGTCCATTCTCATCCAGATTCTGTAAATTAGCTATGCAGTCTTTCAAATTATTATTGATCTCTCATATTTGAATCTCAGAAAATACATCGGAGTATAATAATAACAACAATAACAACAATAGCAATAACAATAACATGATATTAAATATTATAGATCATATTTTGTAATATAATGTGTCTAATAGAACTTCCAGTCCTGTTTATGGGCTGTGACTTGGAAATGTACAGTAAGGAGGGAAGCAACTGGCAGACCAAGAAGCAGTTAACATTTTCTGGTTTTAGTCTTAGTATGTTCAGTTTTGCTTTCATTTTTTAGGGGCTGGTTTTAAGCTTGTTACTACTAGAGGTGCACAGAATATGAAGATGCTTACAGAAATACCTTTCTTTTCATTGTCTGTCTTTATTTGATTTGAGATGCTCATATCCTGCTTTACTATGCTGAAGTCCCATCATATACATAGACGAGATAGTTGCTCAGATTTCCATAAATATGTGTAAATTCACTGATCCAAAATGAAGTAGCTGTTAATATAAACACTGGTGTGGAAGTTAAGAGGTAGACAGGATTGTGCCAAATCCACTTATCTGCCTACCTCATCTTATGGATTGTCCAAACTAATAAAATGGTTTGCTTTTCAAATTTTATCATTCTTAGTGTCTAAAAAATTACGTTTTTAATGAAGAGAATAACATGTCAGAACCTAATTGATACGGAAGGAAATACTCAGCTTTCTTGGCTTCTTTCAGATACTGTGCTGCAGATCAGCTGCATCAGTGTGTGACATCCGTTGTAACTCCCATCTCAGATCATTGTCAGCTCTTTTCTATAGATCCTCTGTGAGAAGAATTGCTGCTTTTCTGGCTATACAAGTTCTGCTTTTGCAGCAGTGAATTATACTCTCTTCATTTAGGATCATATTTGTCCAAAATAGCATCTTATTAGACTAGGTGTTTACTATTTTGGGCTTTTGCACCTGCCCTTGGCATACATGCAGCCTCTCACAGGACTGTGATATCCCTGGGTTGTAGTACTGCTTTATTTCAAAAGCTACTTTAAGTACGTCTTATATTTTACTAACATGCCTATAATTACTCAGAGGTGCTTTGTCAGCATGTTAACATGAATTTCACTGTTAATGCCTCAGTATGGTACATCAGGTAAGTGTCAGTCTGACTATTTGAGCCATGATTAACTACTCTTGCAGGTGTTGGTAAATCAAAGCGTGCTTTCTCTCTGACAAGCTTCACTCTTGTCAGCCCAAATGAAGACATTTGAAGAGGTCTAAGTGGAGTTATTGTCTTGGCATATACTGCAGGAATCTTTCAAAAATTGTTTGAAAGCTCAATACAACTAGGGGAAACAGTAAGAAATGATAGAGTAGAATAAAATGAAAGGTTTGGGAAGGTTTGGGAAGGGAAGGTTTGGGAAGGGAAGGGAAGGTTTGGGAAGGGAAGGTTTGGGAAGGGAAGG